>NC_056563.1:6374501-6494316 GCF_013358625.1 Macadamia integrifolia | reverse complement strand
AACCAGTGCATTCTTAGCCCAAAGGATAGGAATGTAGTTGCGGTTGTGACTCTTGTATGGTTATTGTTGTCCTAGTGACATTTATATGTATGTTTTGAACATAAAGATATACATCTCCAATGGGAAAGATATGATAGAACTGAGTGAAACCCACCAAAGTGGTACATTCAGTTCGATTGTATCTTCTCCAACAGTAAAGGTGAGTTCTTTTGCCCAAAGGTGATTGAATTCCAAAGTTAGTGTTGTTTTCACAGTTAAAAGAATAATATAAGAGCATCAGCTAATTCCTGTCCCAAAGGATAGGGAATATATTGATGGTATTACATGCTTTTATATTATGGTTTATATTTTGATATTTGGCATGTATTGTGTTGTTGTTACTGCTGTAGTAAGATGGTACTCACTGGTAACAACTATCAAAAGTGGGTGGAGGAATTAGAATTGCATTTAGGTCTTCTTGACTTAGACTTGGCACTTAGGGAGCCTAAACCTGAGCCTCTCACAGACTCGAGCAGAAGTGTTGAAAGGGCCAAGTTTAAGAAATGGACTGAAGCAAACAGAAAGTGCATACTGGTTTTAAAAAAGGCAGTTCTTGAAATTATACGTGGGAACATAGAGATCAAAGATACTGCAAAAGAATTCCTGGATGCTATTAAAGGTAGATTTCAACACAACAAGAAAGCTGAGAAAACCACATTGATGACCAGGCTAATGAATACAAGGTATGATGGATGTGGGAGTGTTAGAGAATACATTTTGGGTGTAGCTACTGATGCTGGTAAACTTAAGGATCTTGGAATACAGATCGATGAAGAATATATTGTACACATTGCACTGAATACCCTCCCTAGTCAGTATAGGTTATCCAATCTACCTACATTGCACTGAAGGACGATTGGAGCCTAAATGAACTCATTTCCATTTGCACTCAAGAGGAAGAAAAATTGAAACAAACTAGGTTTGAGAGTGCATATGCAACTTTTCACAAGGGATCTTCTGGTGGACCAAGCAGAAGAACAAAAATTTTCCAACAGAGGAAGCGTCAAGCCATATGACAGGACTAATAGCTCTCAAGAACTTGACACATCTCAAAAGGCTCAGGATGAAGAGAATACCAACAACGTAGAGTGTTTTTGGTGCCATAAGAAAGGACATGTGAAGAAGGACTGTTTTATTTTCAAGAAATGGTTAGAGAAAAGGAAGAATTCTGGGGTTGATAAGCAGAATGATACTAATAAAAGGTGAGGTAGACTGATCATCAGCAATTGAGAGCAAGTAAAATTTGGTCACATCAAGTAGTTATGATTTCTTTACATACAGTTATTTGAAATGCTTGATTAGTGGGAGTTCTGGTTTTGTTTAGTATTTTTTTATGTTTTGAACCTTAGCCCATATGTTTTGGGGCACAGTTTGATGAATTATGGTTAAGTTTTAGCATTTACATTATGCACAGTTATTTCTTGAAATATTTGGTTTATGATTTCATTTGAAAATGTTTTTATAGGCAGTAATTGTCCCAGTTTATAGGCAATATTTTGCCACAATTCAAAAGGTAATGTTTGCCACATTTTAAGACAGTATTTGTCACAGTTCATAGGTAATATTTGTCACAGTTTATAGGCGGAAGGCCACAGTTAGATATTAACCACAGGTCAAAGGCGATTTGCCATAGTGAAGGTTAATATCTCAGTTAAGGACCTACATAGAATGACAACAGTGTAATTTGAGGATATGTCAATGTTTCTATGATGGTATCCCACATAGATTCGTGTTAAGAAACTTACTTATGTTTGTAATAACAGAAAGTTGTATGCCGTATATTGAGGTGTATCTTCTGCTGTTATTCGATGTGAGTGGTTTTTCAACTGAATCACAGTAAGAGTGGTTAATGTAATAAGATTCTATGGCCACACCAATTTAAAAGACATCCTTATAATTAATGTAGCCCAAGTGGGAGATTGTTGGATTTATGGGCTAAATTAATTATTCGGGTTGATTAAATGGGTGAGAGTCAAATTGCATGAACCGGTTCGGTCCACTCTCAAGCTTAGGGATATGCTGGCTCAACCCATTGTGGTTTAGGGTTTTGAGTGCAGGACAGTATTATAAATACTAGGTTTTGGGTCCCTACAACTATTATTCACTCTTCCCCACTTTACCACTAAAGTGAGAGAACCAAGGAGGTTTAAGGGGTTGTAGAAGATCCATAGCCAAGCCAAGAGAGCGAAAGTGGGAGTGACCAATATCAATCATCTTCAGCATACTAGGTGAAAGGTACAAATCGATCATCCATAATTTTATTAGATTCGTGTTCTTGTTTTTCCTGTGTGGTTTCCTCCATAGGGTTTCAATCTCAAACCCATAGGAAGTTCTAACAAGACTAGATAGCCCACCTTTTTTTTTTTTTTGGTGCAAAGATAATCCATCTAGATAAACTTATATGGTCGCTCCAAGTAACCTGATATGCGGTGTTTGGGACGAGGCCCATATTTGTTTGACAAGTAGAATCCAAGTTATTATTATTATTATTATTATTATTTTTTAAAATTTTAATTCAATTAGAGTTTGTTAAGTGATAAAATAAAGTTTTGAAAACTCAAGCGTATGTAAGAACTGCATGTCAACACTAGGAGACTTAAAAAATACACAGTGCATGGAGATAGTTCGACCTTCCGATCTCCTATTCTTTTTGATATAGTAACAGTATTTTAGTAATTAGTTTTAAGTGTGATCCACAGTGGATCCCATTGCTGGTCCCTTGTGACCCTTCATGGGTTTCATCTTTGGCCCCTTTGTGGGTTCGTATCTGACCCCAATGTGGGTCTTACAACTACTAAAAAGAGGAAGGAGAAAAAGAAGTCTAGGCATCATTTAGTTATTATTCTTCACGTAACACATTGTCTTCCCTACTAAGGCTTGTGCCAAGAGCTTTACAATTCCAAGTAATACACCAAGTGATCTATCACTTCCCTTATCCCAATTGTTCTAGGAAAGATCCTATAATTGTCTTTAGGGTTCTAGTAATGCAAACCATTATTTAAAGTAACAAAACTACTTGTACTCATCCTTTCTTTTAAAAAAAGATGGACTCTCTGTTACCAACAAATTTATAGATTTGAGACCGATCTCTTAGTACTTAGTACTTTAGTGCCAGATTTCTAGAGGAATATAATATTTGTAGTAAAAGGTGTGGCCTATTGAACCCCTTGTTTGCCTTTTTGTGGGCCCCTATTAGGTCCAGTGTGGGGCCTAACAAGCAAAAATTAAAAAAAAGAGGGATCTCTTAAGAGTTAATACTTGAGCAAGGGTTCCGGATTGATTCCTAAGAAACCTCCATGTTTTGTTTTTTTGGTAACACTCATAAGAAACCTCAATAAGAAGTAATATAATAGAACCTAATCTGTCTTAAACAACAAAGATTACCTTTATCAATTATAATATGATAATCCAAGGAATAAAGTATGCCTTAATCAACACTCCATATTAAAATGATCTTTGTACAGTGTTCTCATTTATACCAGACAGCATATTTGAGCCTCACATGTTAAATGTCCACTAGGGTGTCATGAGCCAGGGATTTAACCAGACCAACTCGTGGCTAGACCAACCTAGGTCCCAAGTCAACATGCAAAATGGATGGCCTAGATCATTTGATCATATCAAGAATCCTAGATAATCCATACAAACACTATATATATATTCATATTTTTTCCATGTTATATAAACCTTTTCTTGGGTAGTTTGTTAATATGTATCTTTCAATCTTGAGTCCCTTGCAATGGGCAAGGAAAAAGTCGAGCCATGTCAGTTTGGCCCAATATCAGTCTAACCGGGTTCACCCCATGAAAGGTGGTTCTGGAGATAGATTCTAATCCAACCTGATGACAATCCATAATTACCAAAACAACCCTGAAAAGTGGCAAGTGAAGCAGGGAAAGTACCTATAAAATATCTGAATGAGAAATTAGGCGAGAAATTGGTCAATGGAAGGAGATAGATTGGAGATGAAGTGTTGAACCAAGAGGTAGAGAGACAAAATCGAAGACTGGAGTTGTTTAGAGAAAAGAATACTAATTGGTCATGCGGTCTTTATGCCTAGATATAAAGGGGGTGAAATGACAACGTTATACTCTAAAATACAAAAATCCATCCCCTATTAATGCTTCCATACATCTTCATTAGCCTCGCGCTGGTGCAAGCCACCCAATCAGGTAGTGTATTTTTTTCTTATTTTAATGGTTATATCCTTCTCTAAGGTTGCACACAAATGCATAGTACAAAAATCACTAGTGCTAAACAAAATTTACTCTGTAGTAAGTTACAGTTGGTGTTGCAAATGAGCCAATTCCCTGCATTTATAAGGAGTTTCGATCAGTTTTGCTATCACTCTTAACGAGAGAGAGAGAGAGAGAGAGAGAGAAGGGTATTCATAGAGGGAGGGAGGAAGGCTTTGAAGGTTCTTTTGTAGCTTTAAGAGAGAGAGAGAGAGAGAGAGAGAGAGAGAGAGAGAGAGAGAGAGAGAGAGAGAGAGAGAGAGAGAGAGGCTTGGTAGGTTTGGATACAAGTGTCAGAACTCAGTCATGAGAAAGAGAGGATTGATTCTCCTGGTCCTTCTAATGGTGGAATACTATCTGGGTATGATCTCTTTTTTGCTTTTCTTCCTGTATTATTCTCTCTCAGCTGTTGTTCTCATTTGAATGTTTTATGTAGTATCCCGTTGGACATTCTCTCTAGTTTTCCTGTGATTTTTCTCTGCATATTCCAAGTCTGAGGTTCTGAAATATCTTGTTTCTTTGTGTGTTAGAAATCCCTCCTCCTTACAGAGAACCATAGCCATAATTTCTCCTCAAAGTTTCTTAATAAAATGAATTAAATGGGTGTTTTTATCTTTCTTTCATGGTTGCTCTGAAATCTGAACTAGTTTATTATACAAATTTAAGTCATTATTTTTGTTCCTTTGCATTTCAATTGAAAAATGAAGAAACAGCCCTGAATGCTATGCATTGTTATCACTGGATAAATTAACCACCTCTCCTTTTTCTATTTTTGCATTCTTTTCCTTTTCCTCTCGAGAGTTTGGTGAGTTTCATTTCATTTAAACAATATAGGCAAACTGACATATTAATTCCTCTATTTTAACTCCTTGACCCATTCCCTTTAATTGTGTAACTGGTGGGGTTACAATGTCTCGTGACTTTTTTCTCTGTGATCAATCTGAGAGAAGTGTGAAGACGAGCATGAGCATCTGTAATCCTGTTCTCAATTGATAGTGAAACAGATCTCATATCACCATGGATATAGACAATCTTGCGAACTACGTAAATCTTGTGTACGACTATGATTGTTTATTTATGTATTCCATTTTTTTCTGTATCATTTTAGGTTATTGTTTTCTATAGTAATACCATATTGAATGTTGTATGAAATGCTCAAAAACTCATATTAATTCTATATTTCTTTTATCGCTATTTACACTTAATATGCCTAAATGCCTACAAAATAGCCCATGTTATTTATGACTAAGAGAATTAATATGAAGAAACTGCCCAATAAGTACAACCAAAAGCAATTCATCTCTCTTAAATGTTCTTTGTATTGGGCATTCAATGAATGTTGGCATGTTGCAGAGGGAGTTGGCCCTTGAACTTATCTCACCTGACTTGATCCTCTTACTCTAAGAACAGATGTATTTTCTGATAATAATTTCATTATTTTTCTATTAAAACTAGTTTCTACAATTGAAGGGGAAGGGAAAGGGGAAGGGGAAGTGCTAGAGAAGGTTGAATCTACAATTCCAATCACAGCCAACTCTCCTCCAGAAGGTAACACCACATTCATTGATGGCACTACATGGTGTGTCGCGCGGCCCGGCGTCTCACAGGCTGATCTGCAGAATGCATTAGACTGGGCTTGTGGTCTGGGGATGGCTGATTGCCATCCAATCCAATCTGGTGGATCATGCTTTGAACCTGATACACTCTTGTCTCATGCCTCCTATGCCTTCAACAACTATTATCAAAAGAATGGGAATTCTGATATTGCATGCAACTTTGGAGGAACAGCTACTGTGGTCACTAGAGATCCAAGTATGAGTCTTTTGTTCAAGCTTGCTTTAGTTTAGAGTTACATTTGAATCATAATAATCTCATTTGTTGTCCTCAATTTTTAATGTAATTTCAGGCTATGGAAGCTGTGCCTATGCTACAGCAGGGTATGTATATATGTTAAAACCTGAAATTAAAGCAAAGGCTTGTTCTATATTCCACTGGTCTAAACCTTGTCTTTTGTTTGCTCCAGATCTGAAGTTTCCTCATCAGCTCCCTTACTGTTTAGACCAAGCTTAAGGTGGTGGGAACTATTTCAGATTTTGCTGCTTTTGTACATGAGAAGATAATGAAAAGGTGAGGTATTTGAATCTGTGCATACCTGGATTTGAGGGTTTTGGAGGCTTTGGGCTAGACTTAATAAGGATATGGGACCAAAAGAGATATGTAATCTGGGTATAAAAGTATGATCAATTGTTAAGTTGCCAAGATATTCCTTTTGTTATTGAGCTAGGAATCTAAGTTACCAACTTTTTTTCTTCTGGGTTTCCATTTTGAGTAATCAAATTAATAATAAAATTAATTAATCAACTTTTTCTGCTTCCATGTTTCCCTTTTGATTTACTTCCCAATTAAATTTTATCTTCAAAGTTTCTTTGAACAAGCTCTTTAGCTGCTCCAATGATTCAAATTCGGACCGGTCCAACTGGTCGAACCAATGTCCAACCTCTATATAAAAAATGCTTGTTAATTAATTCCCACCCAAAAATTGGTGGAAACTATTTTATCTGGATAATGGCTGGGGCTGGCCTTACTGGGTGATTATTAAATTGGACTGTTGATTTGGAATTTTAATACTCATCTGTAAATCCTGCTAACAATATAGTTTGATCATTGATGGCCGGACTATAAACAATGGATCTCCTAAATTTGGGTATAATGTGTTTATATTGACATGTCTATTGTGCAAATAGATGGATTGATCTAGACCAGCTTATTGGTTCACTATCGAACCATTTGACCCAACAAAGGTTCTAGGTTAGGCAATATGGCCGGCATATATGTCTTTTCCCTTATTTTTAAAATCTTGATTAGGGTCCAACAATTATGTCTCAAGATGGATTTAAACCTGGGCCTAAAATCTGTTTGTGTAGCCCAGTTTCATTTCAAGCCATAAAGTGCATAGCATTAACCATGGTTCAAAACCTTGAAGAACTCGAACACTACCTCATATATACTTCCTCAAGCAAAACTGCTTATATAATCCCCACTAGGCCAAACTAAAGTTAGCACAACAAAATTAATCACTCCAACAACTATAGGGGAAAAACAATCATTATTTGATACAGAAGCATAAATTAAGCCAATGATGGGCCCATTGGAAACCAAGCCCATACCATTTAAAAGGATTTTATTGAAGTTATGGGCCGCCTAGCAATGGACTTATCCATTAAAGATTCCAACCTTAGACCCAAACCTGGCCCAAGTAGACCCTTTCTCAACTTAAACCAAATTAAGCCTCCCAAGCCTATTTTAAATGACTTAAGAAACTCTCACATTTGGCTGCTCTCGGGATGATGTCTCTGTGAGTTTTTCCAGTTCCAGAGACCAACCTCTCTCCTATTGTGAAAATGCTATTGTTGCCCCCGACTTTTCTCCCATCATCCCATTATCTCCTTCCACTTATGTCGTTGATTCCTTTACTTCTACCAACCATCTCACATCTCCCTTCCTTACACCCATCACCCACAAAAGGTTATATACACCCTCCTCCTCCCTTAATCGACCAATCCATCACCCCTATCCTATCACTTCTGCTCCCTTAGAGGAGATATCTCTGCTAAACCGTAATTCTACCAGTGGCCCCATGCTGCGAAGCAAGAAATGGAAGCATGATGCCCATTTCTCCTCCTACCCTCAACATCCTCAAATGATTCGAAAGATGAACCCGCGGTACCTGGTCATGTTAGGTCCTGCGCAGAATTATGAAGCTATTGAGCTGGAACTATCAAGGGCTAGGACGGCCCTTGACGATTCAAATCTTAAAGACTCGAGTGTCTAAACACCGTCCCTTTGTTATTTTCTTGATGGAGACAAAAGCTGACAATGATAGATTGAAATTGTTATAAAATTCCCTTTCTTTTTCAAATTTATGGCTGTTGACTCCATTGGAAATGATGGAAGTTTATCTGTGATGTGGGACTCAAATGTAGCTATGCAGATTGTTTTTTGTTCTCCTCGTTTGATTGGTAGAAATATTTGGCTTAATGGCTCCAACGAGACATGGAGTATGGAGACCCAGTCTCATCTATAGCCCACTGATAACACACATGATACACATGTTAATTGATACACATGTTATAGCTCATGCCCTCCATGCAATCAGTGGCGTGACCAATGGCGTGATTGTCAACTCTTGCCAAGATGAGTTAATTTACCATATATATACCCTGTAATCTCTCTTCAAGATATGTACAACCGTGTATCTTACCCTTTAAATACAAAGACTGAAGTGTGTGCCAAAAACACACAATTTTACAACAATTACTATCTCTTTATGGTATCAAGAGTCACCTGCAATTTTTTTTTTTAATGGCCTCTTCACCTTCACCATTTCCAATTACCAACCTCTCCAATCTTGTCTCAGTCAAGCTGGATGGAAATAACTACCTATTGTGGAGGGAGCAACTTGAATCTATCTTTATTAGCTCCGATTTAATGGAGCATGTTGATGGTTCTAAAACACCACCACCTGCAACCATAAGCTCCTCCTATCATTCAATCGGGTCAACTATCTCTACCACCATCCCGAATCCTGCGTTTTATACTTGGCGCAAAACCGATCACTTTGTTCGAGCCTGCATCAATGCCACACTCCAAGAATCTCTCTCTTCTCACATACTTGGTCTCAAAATGGCAAAGGATGTATGGGATGCACTAGCTGCACTATTTCAACAACAGTCCTCAGCAAGACGAAACTACCTACGAAGTGAGCTTCAGACAATTCAGAAAGGGGGCTCCACCATCACTGACTATGTTCATCGCATCAAGTCCTTGACTGACTCTCTTGCCGCTATAGATGAACAAGTCAAAGATACAGACCTTGTAGGCTACACCTTAAATGGCCTAGGGCTTGAATATGAAACCTTTGTCATCACAATTGAAAACATCACAAACTTGCTTTCTTTTTCTGATCTTCGTGCAAAGTTGCTCACTCATGACCAACGACTCAGTCGTGGCTATGGTAATCGATCCTCTACCATCACTGATGTTTAATCTCAAATGGCACTTCTTTCTACCAATTCCAACAACTTCAAGAAGTTTAAAGGGAAGGGTTCTGGTTCCTTCAAGCAAAACCAGTCACCCTCACCTCAAAAACAAGGAAATCAATCTTTTCCTTCTCAAGGATTTTCTCAGAAGTTTACTCAGCCATCTGATCCTTCTACCCGTTCCATTAAGTGTCAGATCTGTGCTAAAATGGGTCATGTAGCAAGTAAATGTTACTTCAGATACTCTGCAAGCCGAAACAGCAATGCTCCACCAACTTCCACCTTTGCTGGTCTTCACGTGAGTCCTCCTGAATATCCATCCAAGCCCCTGGCGTCCTCTTGTACCGATGCACAGTGGATTGCTGATTCTGAAGCCACCTCCCACATGACCTTTGACCCTACATTACTACAACAGTCTATCAACTACAATGGTTCAGATCAGGTCCACCTTTGTAATGGTAATAGCATTCCCATACCTCAAACTGGTTCATCAACTTTCTTCAGAATGTGTTAGTGGTTCCACAAATTGCTAAGAATTTATTATCTATTTCAAAGTTGACTCGTGATAATAACTGCTCAGTCGAATTTTTTCGATGGGGTTTCTCTGTAAAGGACTTGCAAACAGGGGTGACACTTCTCAAGGGCCCAGTCAAGGATGATCTATATGTTGTACCTGCAAATAAGGATATCATCAACCAAAAAGTTGCTGCATTTTTGGGGGAACAAATGTTACAAACAGTATGGCATAATCAGTTGGGCCACCCATCCCTCAAGGTTCTTCAAAAACTTAGAAGTACCATTTTGTTTGATAAATCCAAGTTCCAGAAATTAAATAAGATTTGTGAATCATGTCAGTTGGGAAAGCATCATAAAATGCCTTTTCCTATCTCTGCACGACAGTCAATTTCACCTTTGGAAATAATACATTGTGACTTATGGGGCCCTACTTCAACATTGTCATTTAGTGGATTTCATTCTTATATTATCTTCATTGATGATTTCAGTAGATATACGTGGCTTTATCCCTTAAAAGTGAAATCAGATACTTTGTCTTATTTTCGTTATTTCAAGATCATGGTAGAGAACATCTTCTCCACCAAAGTAAAATATTTTCAAAGCGATGGTGCTTTAGAACTCACACAAGGGGCTTTTAAAACCTTCTTGGATGACCATGGCATTGTTTCACGAATCTCATGCCCGCACACACCTGAACAGAATGGCATATCTGAATGCAAGCACAGGCATATCACAGAAATGGGACTTTGTTTGTTATTTCAAGCCCACATGCCGAAACGATATTGGCTTGAGGCATTCAATACAACAGTCTATCTTATTAATCGTCTGCCAATACCAGTATTACAAGGGCGCTCTCCTCATGAAGCACTTTACAATAAAACACCAGATTACTCCATTCTGTGCGTATTTGGTTGTCAATGTTTCCCTTGTTTACAAGCCTAAAGAAAAGACAAGCTGTCTCCAAAATCCATAGCCTGTGTCTTTCTTGGCTATAGTCTGCATCATAAAGGATATCGATGTCTTGACCCTCTCAATGGCAAAGTTTATATTTCTAGACATGTGGTGTTTAATGAACGCTTCTTTCCTTTTGCAGACAAATCAGATCATGTGTCCACTAAGGCACTAGTAACACTTTCTATTCCCATTTTCCCTACCCCATCTCATGTTCAAGTACCATTTATGCCTTCCATCCCTCCTTCTCCTCCTCCTTCCCCACCCCCCCTCATCTGAATCTACTCCATCACCATACCCACCTCACACCAATAACACTCCCACTCCAACCACCCCTTCACCCTCAACCTTAGCATTGCCCCCACCATCGCCTCCACCACTCCCCCCACCACCAGCATCACAACCCCATCCACCATCACCTAACAAACAACCCATGATTACTAGGACCCAAACAGGAACACGAAAGATCAAGGTTCCCTTCTCTCTTCTGACCACTCGTCATCCAATCTCTCGTGCTTTACTTGCTTCTATCCCTCCACCCATCCCTGAGCCAACCTCCTACAAACAAGTTGCTAAGGACCCACGGTGGATTAGTGCTATGACAGATAATATAATGCACTTATGTCCAACTCCACTTGGACATTGGTACCTGCCTCCACCCACATGAATGTTGTCGGCTGCAAGTGGGTGTACCGTGTCAAAACTAAGAGTGATGGTTCCATTCAAAGATTTAAAGCTCGGATTGTTGCTAAAGGTTTTCACCAAAAATCAGGCATCGATTTTAAAGAAACTTTCAGTCCTGTTGTTAAGCCTACTACTGTTCGCACTGTCTTGACTGTGGCAATATCTCGCAAGTGGATAATAAAACAACTTGATGTGAAAAACGCGTTCCTACATGGTCAACTCCAAGAGGAAGTTTACATGACCCAGCTATCAGGATTTGTTAGTACTTCATCCCCAACTCATGTTTGTCGTCTTCGCAGGGTGATCTATGGTCTACATCAAGCACTGAGAGCCTGGTTTGATCGATTTAGTACATTCCTTCTAAAGCATGGTTTCTCTCGTAGTATGGTTGACACATTCATGTTCACAAAGCACTCCACTTGTGGAACATTGATTCTTCTCCTTTACGTTGATGATATTATCCTCACTGGAGACAATGGCGATGCACTTAGCACCTTCATCAAATGCTTAAGCACTGAATTTGCAATGACTGATTTGGGTGAACTTCATTACTTTTTAGGTGTTGAAGCCACTCGGACAATGGATGGTTTACGCCTAACATAGACAAAATATAGTTTTGACCTACTACAGAAAACAGGCATGACTGGTTGCAAACTATGTCGTACTCCGGTGGCTTTTGGCTCAAAACTCTCCACCGCTGATGGGTCGACATTAGTCGATCCCTATGAGTATCGTCAAGTTGTTGGTGCCTTACAATACCTAACACTTACTCGCCCTGACCTCTCATATTCAGTCAATCAAGCATGTCAGTTCATGCATGCACCCACGACTGCCCACTATGATGCAGTCAAGCGTATCCTTCGATACCTCAAACACACTCTAAGTGCAGGCATTGACATCAACCCAGATCCAATCTCTATCATCACTGCCTTGACCGACGCCGACTGGGCTGGTTGTTCAGATACAAGACGATCTACAACTGGTTTCTGTATTTTTCTTGGATCAAATTTATTGTCTTGGGGATCCAAGAAGCAACCTACTGTTTCTCGCTCTAGCTCAGAATCTGAGTATAAGGCTCTAGCGGTTACTGCTTCGAAAGTGTTATGGCTCTCATATTTGCTAGATGACCTTCATGTTCCCATTTTCCTTCCACTCATCATCAATTGTGACAATATATCTACAACATACTTGGCTGCTAATCCTGTTCTTCATGCTCGAACCAAACACATTGAAGTAGACTATCACTTTGTACGTGAATTGGTTCTTACCAAAAAGATCAAGGTGTAGTTTGTACGTTCTTCGGACCAGGTTGCTGACATCTTTACCAAGGGCCTATCCTCACCATTTTTCAAGTCACATAGATCCAAACTAATGTGGTTACCACCCATTAGTTTGCAGGGGGATGATAACACACATGTTAATTGATACACATGTTACAGCTCATGCCCTCCATGTAATCAGTGGCGTGACTGTCAACTCTTGCCAAGATGAGCTAATTTACCATATATATACCTTGTGATCTCTCTTTAAGATATGTACAATAGTGTATCTTACCCTTTAAAAGACTGAAGTGTGTGCCAAAAACACACAATTTTACAGCAATTACTATCTCTTTACCCACCCAAGACTTCAGAAAGGCCGGAATTTTGGCAGCAACTCATGCTACTGGGGGCTTCTGTGACTAGGCCTTGGTTGTTGTGTGGTGATTTTAATAAAGTCCTCAATGCAGCTGAAAAGCAAGGGGGGAGAGTCAAGCCAGCAACTGAAAAGCAAGGGGGGAGAGTCAAGCCAGCAAGACAGCTTAATGGATTCCAATCTTTTGTTGACTCATGTGCTCTAATGGATATGTGTTCAAATTACCCATTCTTTACTTGGTCAAATCGTAGATGGATAAATGGTTTAATCTGAAAGAAGCTGGATAGAGCCATGTGCAACACTTGTTGGAGAGATGGAATTCCCTGATGCAAGAGTTTTCTTTGAACCAGCCTATAGTTCTAATCAGTGCCCCGTTATTGAAGATGTGCACCCTCCCCTTCTTTGTGGGAGATGCCTATTCATATTTGAAGAAAGATGGAGAGCACTTCCAAGATGTGCAGAAACAATTGTGTGTAGTTGGACTTTAGATTCGTAAGGATCCTCAATGTTTAAACTACACGAAAAAAATTAGCAATGCTAGATCGTACTTGGTGAAGTGGAAGAGACTTCATAGTAAAAAATGTGGATGATGAGGTAAATGAGAAGATGGTTGTCCTTCAGAATATTCAATGTATGCCTTGGCACCCAGATCTGGTCGAGAAGGAAACCAATGCGCAATGCGAGCTTCAATTTTATCTTGATCAACAAAAGTCTTATTAGAAGTAGAAGTCAAGAATCCAATGGTTGAATGGTGGTCATAGAAACATGAAGTAGGAACAAAATTCTGAGATTGAAGTCCCTACAAGGAAGGTGGCTTAAGAGTGAGACCGATATTGATTGAGAAATCTTCACCTTCTTCAATAACCTCTATACCTCTGAGGGTAGTTCAAACTTGGCTCTCCAATTTTTTTTTTTTACTAATGATATGAATGGAGAGTTGTGCTTATCTATATCAATGAGGAAATGAAGGTTGTTGTGTTTAGCATGAAACAGTTTAAGGCCCTGGGGCTAGATGGTCTATCTCCTGTGTTCTTCTAATCATACTAGACTGTTGTTGGGCTTGAGATCTGTCTGGCTATGAAGTCTTTTTTTTTTTTTTTCTGGATTTCTTCTCAAGGACCTCAATCAAACCCACATTCTCCTTGTTCCTAAGGTCTCAAGGGTGAAGAGGGTGGATCTGTTCAGATTTATTAATCTTTGTAATGTCGTATACAGAGTCTTTTAAAAAGTCCTAACCAGGAGATTGAAGAAATGTCTTGATATTATTATTGCTCCTAAACAAATAACTTTTTTTAAAGGTAGTAGCATTTTTCGAGAATGTTCTCATTGCTCATGAGGCTTTCCATCATATGAAGAATAAGAAGAGAGGGAAAAACTAAGTGGTCGTAGTGAAGCTTGATATGAGGAAAGCATACGACATGATCGAATGGGACATCCTTTTAGGCACTCTTTCTAAGATGGGGTTATGTGACAAGTGGATGAAACTTCTCATCCAGTGTGTCAGCCCAATATCTTACTCTTTCCTTTTGAATGGAGTGTAGAAATGATCCATCTTCCCATCTATGGGTCTTAGACAGGGAGACTCCCTCTCCCCAAGCTTGTTTGTTTTGTGCACATAGTGTCTTACCTCTCTAATTTTTGGGGCAGTTCAAAATGGAAACCTTTAGGGAATGAAAATAAAGCATTTTAGTCCATTGCTTACCCACTCATTCTTCATTGACAATTGCCTTATTTTCAGTTAACAAACCATGAGTCTCTTAGAAGTCTAAGGAATGTCATTTCTCTCTATTGTGGGGCCTTTAGAGAAGCAGTTAATAGGAAAAAATCTTTAGCTTCTTTTAGCCCAAACACTCTCACTAGGCTCGGGCGCATTTATGTAAGAATTATTAAGGTTGATGGTTTGGTGCAACTTGGGATCTACTTAAGGCTCCTCTCTCAGATTGGAAAATGCAAGAAAACTGCCTTCCATAACATTAAAGATAGAACCATTTGCAATATTGCACAATGGAAGGAAATATTGCTATCTCCAGCAGGTAAAGAGGTTCTCAAATTCATGGTGGTGGACACTCCCTCTTACCGTATGTCTCACTTCTAACTTCCCCAAGGACTTCTAGAAGAGATAAACAAGGTTGGTTGTAATGTCCTTTGGGAAAAAAAAGCGGGGGGGTGGGGGGGGGGATGATAGGAAGATCTACTAGGTTGGAAGGGATTGCCTTTCTCTTCCAAAATTTATAGGTGAATTGGGGATAAAATATCTAGTAATCCAGAATCAAGCCTTGCTTGCAAAATTGGGATGACAATTGCTAACTAATTCTGAGACTCTGTGGGCGAGTCTGGTTAAAAGTATCTACTTCCCTATGCCTGCTCCCTTGCTCAAGTTGGACATAGATCTTCATGGGCTTGGCGGAGTATCTTGCATGGAAGGCAGCTTCTGAACTGCGGCCTATTGTGGATTGTGGGGAATAGATTTTTTATTCAAATATAGGAAGACCCATGGATTCCAACTCTTGATGGATTCAGGGTCCACCTTCCTAGACCCTTGGAGTGCCCATTCCAAAGGATGTCAGCTTTTATTGATGACATGCACAATGAGACTTATTTAAGCTTAGGGCTTTCTTCCTTTCGAAAATTGAGAACATTGTACAAATTCCAATTACCTCTGAAAGCTTTTCAGACAAGTTGTGTTGGAGACATCATCCTAATGGATCATTATCTGTAAAATCTACATATAGATTGAGTGCCCAAACTTCTCCTTACACTTCCAAATCAACAGTGAAAGCTCTCTCTATTCCAAAAGACGTTTAAAAATTTATTTGGAACTCGAAGACCCCTCCAAAGGTGAAATCATTCTTATGGAAGGCTTGTATTGGTGCTATTGGAGTGATGAAAAATATAAAGCAAAAGAGTGTATTGTTAAGTCTGAGGTTTGCCCTAGGTGCAACCTTGATGTTGAAACAGTTGAGTATGCACTTTTGTATTGCCCGTTGGGCTAGCAAGCATGATTCGCCTCTGCTGTTTTAGTGAGGACTACCAATGCACCAGGTTTGCTTGCTTCTTTTTGATTGGATTTTGAAGCTGTGGCAAGTACCTGGATCTTCAAAGAGGAACCAACACATCTTTTTTGCTTTGCATACTATCACTTTGTGGAAATTTTGAAAATTGTGAAATGCAGGGTGGTTTAAGACTTCCATCCCTCCCTTCTATTCTTGGGTATCTCTTTCATTTTGGGCCCTATTTCTACTCGCTCGTTGAAAGGTTATTCTGGCTCCCTCCTATCCCCCTGATGGGACTCTTTACATCTTTACAAATGCAGCTATCAAAACTCATATTGGATGTATTGTTCTTGATCCCTTGAAGCAGGTTAAGCTTATTGCTTTAGATCATTTTGTGCTTATGCCGACTATGGTGGGTGAAACAGTTGTTGTTAGAATGGTCCTCTCTTCAGCCATCCAAATCGGCCTCTCAAGCGTTATCATCCATTCATACTACTTAGTGCTTATCAAGTGCCTCTCCCCTCCCCTTCTTCCCCTCTTTCTAGTGTCTCTTCCATTGTCCAAGATATCTTACTTTAGAAGTCATTCGTTACATTTTGTAACTTCATTCATATTAGTAGGGATGAGAATGGGATAACCCACTCTATATCTATATGGGCCCTATCCTTCCCTCATCGGGGGTTTTGGGAGTCCTCCCATTTTGGGGGATCTCTGGAATTTTGTAAAGTTCTTTTAGTCTTGGCACGTTGAATAAAATGTCTCCGCACCTAAAATTAATAAAAATAAAAATAAAAATCAGTCCCTATATAATACTAGCCAAACAAAGTAAGCATAAAAATTGAATATTACAAAAATATAAGAAAGAAATTAAGAAAATATTAAGGCAGCGTTTGGTAACACTCTTAAGATCAATTTTTTGTTCTTTATTCCATTTGGGAACAGACAAAAATGGAATAAAGTGTTCTGCAAAACTGATTTGTTTTTGCTGTGCCCAAGAAACAAACCAGAGCTAAAATCAAGTTGAAGAACTCCATTGTTTATTTGTTCAATCTCCTCTTGGCAAAGAACTCCACACTCTATCGCTCTCTCTTCGTTTCAAGTAGAAGAACTCCATCGTTCAATCTCCTTTTGGAAAGAAATCCAAACTCCATCGTTCTCTCTCCGGTAAGCACTTGTAACCTTCATCGATCTGTCTTACGCCTCTGAAATTCAGGTTGTTTGTTTCTGAAAGAAGAAACACTCTTACGAAAATGGAATTGATGCCCTAGGGTAAAAAGATCTCAAGGTACAGAAAGGGGATTTTCGTTCACAGAGTGCCTCTTCCTTCAAATCACTCTACATCCTTTCAATTGAAGGTACCCATAGCTGTTTGCAAAAATGATTGAACCCCAATTTCAGGTATGTTCACTGTATTACCTCAAATTTCTCTATTGAATCTCCCAAATTGATGGGTAATTGGTGGTTGCAAATCCAAATACTGGGCTGCAAAACCCTCTGTGAAATCTGTGTTTAGCCCTAGTTCTTGAGAAGTGCTTGGAACCCAAAAATAGGGTATGATTCTTGAAACCCTGTGCACGATCCCTGGCTCTTGAAACTTTGTGCAAATGGAAATTTATTGAAAAGCCGGGATTTTTTATTTTATTATTATTATTATTATTATTATTATTATTATTATTATTTTGAATTCATGATATAAAATTCTAACTTTTAGCTAATGGATAATGTAATATTATTTTTGCAACTTTTCATCATGAGATCGTGTATGGTGATGTCAATTTTCCAAACCTAATGGCCACAATTGAGAACAACAACATTTATGTAAATATTTACAATAATATGATATTATATATATATATATATATATTTGTGTGTGTTCCAGAATAAGCTTTACCAAATGCCATTTGGAACAATAAGCTTTACAATAACATTTATGTAAATATTTACAATAATATGATATTATATATATCTATCTATATATATATATATATATGTATGTGTGTGTGTGTGTTCCAGAATAAGCTTTACCAAATGCCATTTGGAACACTTCTAGAGCAGGTTTACCAAACGCCCAAGTAAGCAAAGATAAATAATTATTATTTAATAAAGAAACATTGCAAAAGATAATTTTGTTAAAAAAAAAAAAAAAGGTTTCCAGAAAAAAAAACGTTGCTAAGAATGTGTTTGGTAATGTTTCAAGAAAACGTTTCTAGAGTTTTTTCGCTCCTATAGAACGAAAAAATGGAATAAAACGTTTGGTGAATTTATGATGTGTTTCGTTTTTTTTGGAGCAAAAAGTGAGAAAAAAAAAAAAATTGGAAAAACTGAAAATTGACAGAACAACAAAAGGTAGTTGCAAAAATTGACATCATTGGGTATCTGTCCATAACTTTCTACGGAAAAAAAAAAAAAGGTATCTGTCCACAACTTTGTAGACTTCCTACCAAAAAAATGTAAAAAAAATAAAAAATAAAAATTATAGACTTCTATTAATTTGTAAAATAAATGATTAATCTGAACCACCTATAAATTGTAGTCCAGCATAATGGAGAAAAAAAGCTTAATTGAATTTCCAAACAAAAAGTTGTTTTGGAAGGTTGGGGGGGGGGGGGGGGTGATGGTTGCTTGAAAAGAAAAATAGATATAACAACAATAAGATGTGCCTTGCCGTCTAGAATGAATTGCACTAAAATTCCATAATCTTCTCCTTTGCTGACTAGTAACTCAAAGTCTTGTAAATCAATGCATCCAAGTGATACCAGACATCTTGTAATGTTCTTCCATTACCCACTCTATCGACCAGATAAGTCAGTAACTGACATTTCATTTTTCGAATTTTTTACCCTTGAATCATCCATGGAAGGTTTACCCAATGCGATTTCGCTACCCATTACAAACGCTGCTGATGTAGGCAATGGGAGAGAGGTAGAGTAACTATTGAGCATGACAACAACAGAGGCCATGGAGGGTCTGTTAGATGCATTTTCTTGAACACATAGTATTCCAATGTGAATGTACCTCATCACTTCAGACATATCATAATTTTCTCCCAAACTTGGATCTATCAATTCCGAAGCTTTACCCTCTGTCCATTTTTTCCATGCCTACAACAATATATCAACAACATATACTTTCTAATTAAAAAACTAATTGAATTTTCATATCAATGTCAAAAATTATAAGTTTTCTTACTTACATAGCTGAGAAGGCCACCTGCCATGCTCCCATCTGATTGACCTACATTGCTGCTTCTCTGACCGGTCACGATCTCTAGTAGTAAGACTCCAAAACTAAACACATCTATCTGAACTGAGACTTGCCCTTGAATTATGTACTCTGGTGCCATATATCCACTGCATTCCATCTCAATATAATTAATTAGTTTCATACTAGAGAGTGAGTTTAAGATAACAATTATGTTTAAAAAAAAAAAAAAAAAAAAAATCTTAAACCATCAACAGTTACAATTGATGGGTTCATAGAGCTTGAACTTACAATGTTCCAACAACCCTATTAGTGTTGACACGAGATTGGTCAACTACAAAGAGCCTTGCCATGCCAAAATCTGCAATTTTTGGATTCATTTCCTCATCTAACAAAATATTGCTGGCTTTTAGATCTCGATGAATAATTTTCAGTCGTGAATCTTCATGAAGATAAAGAAGCCCACGAGCAATCCCTTCAATGATTTTGTAACGTTCTTCCCAAACCAATTTTGAGCGTTCAATAGGATCTACATGTACGTGATCCCAAAAGAAGTATCAAGCTAAGTCTAAAAAATCATGCAGTATCTGCTCATCAAAGTAAAAATTTTAAATGCAACTACTGCATAGGAGTACAAAAAAGAAGTATGCTTCAATGTTACTTCGATGGGTGGGTGAGATTGCATTTGAAAGGTAAATTTTACGTCATCCAAGTTTTCTTTTTAGTGAGTAGAAAAATGTATCTTTATTTTTACAAAAAAATTGAGGGTTTTTTTTTTTCTTTTCAAACAAAAACCAAAATTCCTAGGTTTTCAGAAATGATATAAAGTTAATTTTGTTTGTGTGCACAACCCCGAATGATTCAAGTTCAAAGAAAGTAGGAAGAGAGTCGAACCAAAAATAAAGTGATCAAGACTTCCATTTGGCATGAATTCATAGATGAGCAGTTTTTCCTCTCCTTCTAAGCAGAAGCCAAGGATCCTAACAAGATTCCTGTGCTGCAACTTGGCCACTAATATAAGTTCATTCTTAAATTCTATTTCGCCCTGGTTAGAATTTCTTGATAGCCTCTTCACAGCCACCATTTGTCCATCCAAAAGCATACCATGAATATACAATATAAATTAGAAGATACAAAAAAAATGTCATTTCATCATCAACAACAAATTCAACCTTATCGTAACTAAATGGGGTTGGTGACATGGATCCGTGCAAAGCCAATAAGGAAAAGTAAAAGGAAAGGAAAAACAACACAACTCAAAAAAAAAAAACCACATAAATGTTGTCGGTGACATGGATCCTAGACTAACAAAAAATATTTATTCAAGGTCATTCTTGGGACAAGTCGTAAACTGTTCATGTCTATCCTCACCACTTCTCCCATGGTTATTTCATCAATTTTTATTTTAAATCACTTTCAAGTATTTGTAACCTAACACTATACACAAAAAGGTAATATTTAATGGTAGTGCAAAGATTTAGTACCTTGTAAACAGCTCCAAATCCTCCTTGACCGAGCTTATTTGCGTCAGAGAAGTTGTTTGTGGCAGATCTTATTGTATCAAAGTTGAATTGTATAGGGTCCACACTTGAAATCTCAATCTGATCATCTTCATCTAAACAGAATATACAAATCTAATAAGTAAATATTTCTTAACCAATAGTAATTCAATAAATATAGATGCGCCCTTGGGTGTTATGAATTGCATTTTAAAATTTCAATGCAGATTTCTCATGTTGTCATGCATACCTTATTAAATTTTGGAAGGATAAACTAGATACTGGAATGATTGCAGTAAATGTTGCAACAATAACAATGGTAGTAACAGATAAAATTTCTCCCTTCAATTGCATTAGTTGAATGGGAAGAACCAAACTCATCAAGCAAACAAAAAAGAAACCTTCGGAGTCATAATGAACTAGGCCAGGTTGTTGAATACATAATTTTCAATTTATATTGGAAATCATGTTAATTAATTGCCCTCATTCTGATACATCAAGTTTTAGGTTCCAATTCCTTATAGAACCCACCATGTTAGGAATTTATTTTTTCTTGTATTTTCAAGGACCAAGTTGAAATTACACAATAGCTACCAAAATTGAAATGTCCAAAGATTCTCATAATTTTACAATTTTTTTTTTTTTTTTTTTGGTAAAGATTTTCATAATTTTACATTTGGGTGAGAAAAGTAGACTAAATGATGCAGTAAAAACATACAATGGGCAAGATCTTGTTCTAGCACTGACAATCAACAAAGTAGGTGAAACCCTAGTTTTAGTGAGGAAGATGAGAAATTTGAAGATATTTTAATAAAATGGAAGAAAACCTTATAGAAATGTCGAGGAGACTATAGATAGGTAAGTCAGCTTTAAAAAAAAAAAAAAAAAAAAAAAAAAATAGTAAAACCCTAAATTGTGCCCTAAACTTTGTAGGCCCCAAAACCCCCTTAAACGGCCAAATTTGGCGAATCACTGGATTATGGTCCTAGCTGCCATTCCCGAATTGAGGTTATGTATCTGTAACTCAATCGAAGTCAAAAGTTATGATTCTAACAGTGACACTGAAAAATCAACATTTTTGGTTGGACTGCATGGCCTTCTACAAATCTGGCGATCCAGGAATTCATTCAAGATCTCCTCTACATCACTAAACTAGAATTTTCTGAACTAATAGATTATGTGAGCAAGATGTCCACAGAAATTAAGTGATGGAGCTGCCATATGCATTTGGGCTGTGTCAACCGGTAGGTTTCCCCATAAAACCAGAATCTAATTACCTTAAATAAAATCAATTAATTATAGGCAACTAGGTATGTTTCTAATGAATCCCTCTCATGAATCCATACTAAATAAAAAAAAAAAAAAAGTAAGATTACAATCCATACATTCTTACCTTCAACTCTGAGCTTCTGCTTCTGCTTCTGCTTCTTCCTTCGAACACGTAGATAGAGGTTGGAGATTATAATGATTGTAATAAATGTCGCAACAATAACAACAACAACAATGATGACAATGATAACTTCTCTTGAATTTCTCCTTTCACCTACATAAATTAAAAATATATTAAAGGCTGAAAATGAGAAAAAAAAATATAAAAACAACAGACAAAGCCAAATTAACCAATCAAGGGAAAAAGACCCTTTCCCTAAACCAAAGGAAAGGGTTATTGTTTGGCTAAAACATTCCAATTGAAGGGAACAGTGAAATCAAGAGAGATACCATTACCATCTGTGACTGTTGATGTAACTTTGTCATGATAGAATGGATAATTGAACTCGAACCTTATATTGCAACTTGGTTTAAGAATTTTCCCACCTCGTTTTGGATAGATTAACCTTAGAAGGTCAATACTAATACTCCCAGTTAGGCAATTTTTGCAATCATCCTGAGTTATATCAGGGGTGCACTGCACTAATCCATACACAGTATCAATCTTTGTATAGTAAGTCACTGCACCTGCTGCATAGTACTTGGGAGTAGTAGAAGTAGAACCATCAACAGCTTGATTCATAAGCCCATTCATCAATTCTCCCACTGTCTGATTATACTGATCCACCTTGGTGACATCATTTGGAGCAGCACCATACCGGAATGGTTCTTGTTGCAATGTTGAGAAGAAGGATACGTTTGTGTACCTCAACATACAATCATCGTACCAAGTTACCGCGGCGGTCGTGTTGGGACAATTTGATTTGATCTCTACACTAGCCTTCTTCACGCAAGTTTGGCATTCTTCGAGTGTGAGATCGCCTCTACATAGGTAGAGACCATAGACTTTATCTGAACCATTACCGGCGGTATCGTTATAGAATCCGGTACCGGAGGTAGCATTAGCATTAGAGGATAGACAAAGGAGGAGGCTGTCGAGGTTGGCTAGGTATGTGATGCTATTTGTAACTGATGAATTATAAGTACAGTTGGACGCAATGTATTCGGCAGTGATGGTGGGCAATAGTTGGAGCAAGAAGAGCATGCAAGAGATGAAAATCATGAATAATGGTGTATAAGCCATTGATCACTTGAAGATGAATGAACTCTGCTTAATTTGGAGGTGGAGAAGCGTTTTAAAGGATGTATTTAGGATTTTTCATCGTTGGGAGTGGTGTGTTTGGTTGTATACTCTTTCATCATCCATCATGGTTGGTGGGACTCGAATCCTTTGCAATGAATAATGAGGATCTAACGATTGGGAGGACCTGGCCGAAGATTTTTGTGCTGATCGATAGAAATTAAATACTATCAACACGCTTTAAGCTTGAAATTCTCAATCGAAATTAGGCATTTCATTCTCTTAGGAAAGACTTCACCTTCTCTTATGGGCTGATCTTGTTTACCTTACCACTAATGTCATCATCCTATCAAATCAATCATCTATCAAACGTAGACAAAGTCTATAGAAAAATAATAACACATTGATATAGTCAATAGTCAACAAAAATCCTTTTTTGGGTTTTGGTAGTACCAGGTTGGCTCCATTTTTTTCTCTTTTTTAACAATAAAAAATTTATTCATGAGAATCTGTCGAACGTATAGGTTCAGAACTAAAAGCTTCAAGAATCCATGGAATGGCTAAAGGCTCTTCATTTCCACACATTAAGAACCAGTCCTTCCGAGCAAGCAAGTCAGCAAGGCTGATTCCTTCCCTTGGAATAAAAGAGAATGTGTTGAATACATGGGTTTTGAATTACTAGCATCAAGAATCCATGGAGTAGATACAAGTCATTCAATTCTATACATTAAAAACCAACCCTTCTCAACGAGGGTGGATAGATTGTTTATTTTCCTAAAAATAACAGAGAAACTACGTGACTCTAGATAGGACATGACATGGATAATATCATGCATAATAGGAGCCACTTAATAACGTGTTGGCTTTATCTCTTTGTGAGTAAGGAGAAGGGAAACTTTTTTAATCATAATCGTCTAATTCTGTCAAAATCTTATTATTTAAAACAGTACTTAAATTTTTAAAATAGAATCTTTATTTTCCTTCCTAGAATTAATTAATTTGTTCATAAAATATAATAAATTTTTAATTATAAAATTTAAATAATTTAAAATTGATTGATTGGTTGATTGGTTGGTTGGTTGATTGGTTGATTGGTTGATTGGTTGGTTGGTTGGTTGGTTGATTGGTTGATTGGTTGGTTGATTGGGTGATTGGTTGATTGGTTGATTTGGTGATTGGGTGATTGGTTGGTTGGTTGATTGGTTGATTGGGTGATTGGTTGATTGGTTGATTGGGTGATTGGGTGATTGGTTGGTTGGTTGATTGGTTGATTGGTTGATTGGTTGGTTGGTTGGTTGGTTGATTGGTTGATTGGTTGATTGGTTGATTGGTTGATTGGTTGGTTGATTGGTTGGTTGAGCTAAAATTGATTGATTGGTTGATTGGTTGATTGATTGGTTGGTTGATTGGTTGGTTGAGCTAAAATTGATTGATTGGTTGATTGGTTGATTGGTTGGTTGGTTGGTTGGTTGGTTGATTGGTTGATTGATTGGTTGGTTGGTTGGTTGATTGGTTGGTTGGTTGGTTGGTTGGTTGAGCTAAATCATTCATCTGATTCAGATGTTGCTAAAATGATAGCAACTGAATTTTTCGGCCAACTCCGTGGTTGGTGGGATTTTTATCTGTCTGAAGATGTGAGACAGCAGATAATTGGTACTACCACCCATGTTCTGCAACAGCTAACTGAACAATTAGCTGATGGCAACTATACCCAGCGAACTATTTATGTTAACCAAGAAGATGCGGTTAACACTTTGGTCTACACCATAACCCTTCACTTTGTTGGACCAGCTGAAATTCTAGCTGATCGAATAAGAGAACAATTAATGAATCTTCGATGTCCTACACTATGTCATTATAGATGGTATATAGATGTCTTTTTTGCTAAAGTCTTTTCCAGAGAAGACTGTAACAATTCTATATGGAAAGAAAAGTTTCTCTCTGGTCTACCTCCCTTATTTACTCAAAAGGTCAAGTATAGCCTTAAAGCAAAGCATAATGGCACTATTCCCTTCGAGCAATATACATACGGGGAATTAGCTGCTGAAGTATGCAATGAAGGTCTTCAACTCTGCACAGACCTTAAATTAAAGAAACATTTGTCTAAAGAAAGACAAGCTGGATTCCGAGAACTCGGAGATTTTTGTGAACAATTTGGATTTGAAAAGGTTCGTCCTTCAGGTCCAAAGAAAACTCATAAGAAACTCTCTAAGTTTTCCAAGCCTAAATACTAGGCTAAACCATATAAGACTAAGCCTAAGCGCTTCTTAAAGAAACGATTTTCTAAATCTCGTCCTCAAAACGCTTTTCCTAACAAACCCCCTGTTTGTTATAAGTTTGGAAAGGTAGGACACTATAAGAATAACTGTCGAACTAAAGCTAGAATCAATGCTTTAGAAATTGAAGATTCTCAGAAGCAAAATCTTGAAAGAGTTTTACTATATAGCTCTTCTGACCCTGAGCCAGACTCTGAGCCCAACTCAGAGCAAGATATTGCTCAACTTGAATTCGATAGTGATTCTTCTGAGTCTAAATCCCAGACTCCTCACTGTAGTTGTGATCCTTATTAGGCTATGCTTAAGGAAAATGGGTTAATGGTTCTTTCTTCTGAAGAATCATTTATTCTTAAGACCATTGATCATATCACTGATCCTGTCACTAAGGCTCAACTCTTACAAGAGTATATAACCGTAGTTAAGGATACCACAAGACCTAGCCCTGTTCCTACTCAACCCAAGGTTCAAGATTATAGTTTCAAGATTATAATAAATCGAGTTAAAGCCACATCTCTTACTCGAGAACCCACCATTCAGGAACTACGAAAGGACCTCAACGAAACTAAAACTGAAGTTCAGAATCTTAAGCAAAGAGTCCATGTCACACCCCGTTCACACTGAACCAGAGCGGTGACCGAGTTAACACCGGTTAACCCAAACCTGCCAGGATCATCAGACACTGTATTCCACCACAGCATACACACACTAACATCAACTCATCAAATCAGCGGAAGACTAAGTTTTGCCTGTAATAATTCCCATATACCTGATACCCAAATGGCGATACCATAATTATATACATTTGGGCCCGAAGGCATGATATATATACACAAAAAGAATAAAGTTCAAATATCAAGTATATACAGGAATTTATCAAAATCATCAGAGTACACAGCTCGGCTCGGTAGTGGAGCTCAACACGGCCTCAAAACTGCTGTCCCGCAGCACAGCTCTCACACGCGCAATCTACGCCGTGCTCAAACTCATCAGGGGTCCACCAGTCCTCCCCAGGAAACTCGACTGTGGGACCCACCCCCTGCTCCTCAGGTGCATGACCTGCAAAATCATCTAAAAAGGGGTGTACACGTGGAATGAGCTCACTAGCTCAGTAAGTAGAGAGGTGGACCACACACAACAGTCCACACATCACATCACATCACATCACATCATATGCACTACATGCCATGCAAGTCATTTTATATCACACACACCTAATCAACATTACTAAGTCTTTGGTTTTAGTGCTACTACAACCACAGTGCGCGTATACTCCGGGTACGAGCCGCGAACTCCCTCCCGCGATACGCCCATAGGGCTGTTGGAGAAGGCCCACCGTGAGTACTCGAAAAAAATGAAGACAATGCCGTCCACCGGCTCTCAACAGAAATGTAAATAATTTAAATGACAGTGCTGACTCCAGCAATTTAAAAGCAGTACGATTGGCCCTCTTGAAATACCACCGGGGTTGCCGGCTGTCCTACACGACTCGCCGGGCGTAATGCCTAACCGCCACAGTGTCCGACAACCGCGACCCCTGCTTCCCCCCAAATGGCAACCCAACACCTCAATCCCTGTTGGGAAGGGTCGTAGCACGGGATGGTGAGAATCCTAATACCGCATGCTCCTATATGCAGTACGACTGCATAGTGCCACCGTGTCCCATACCACGGGCCACCAATGCATTCGTTTCCAAGCCGACCACGGCATCTAGTCTATCAAGGCATTATGCAACATGATGTACACATTCAACATATAACATCACATTCAATTTGCATTTGAAAAGTAAACATAGCATAAATGCACATCAAAGTGTGAAATGACTAAACTATATAGCATATTCATGATGACATGACTAAATTAGATATAGTTATATGAATGCCAAACAAATGCCTTGAAATAGGCCAAACGTCCTCTCTCTCCACTTACTTGTAGCGTACAAGGAGTCCCGCTCGGTACGGGTGAGATCCGGAGCGAATCGAGAAGGCTTTGGTGAACCTAACAAAATTGAGCGGGGTTAGTACTTCACCATTTTAGAATCAAAATTAATGAAATCCGACGTCAAAATCGTGTTTAGAACGTCGAAAGAAGGTCCCACGTCCGATTTGGGCTCAATCGGACCTAAGAATCAAATTCTGTCCACTCGGGTGGGTCACTCAGGTGGGTGGTCTACCCACCGGTCCAACCCGCCGGTTTGGGACCGGCGGGTAGGGACCCGCCGGTAGGACCCGCCGGTCCTACCCGCCGGTTTGGCCAGGGACCCCCTGGCCCTCTCGGGTGGGTGCCTCAGGTGGGTAGGGACCCACCGGTTGTACCCGCCGGTTTTGGCGGAAAAACCCCAGTTTCTTCTCCACTTCCTCCATTCCTTGGGGATCCAAATAGGGCTTTTCCCCACCCATTCTTCACACCTTTAAAGTCCTATAGGAGGGTTCTACCTTAGATCTAACTTAGATTTAAGTGAGGGGAACCATCTTACCTTCTTTGCTCAAGAATGACTTCAAAACCCTCCAAATCACTTCCAACTCACAATGCTCCTTCTACCTTGTCAATATCTCTTCAAATCCTTCAAGATCAACATAATAATCATCTATTAAACCTTAGATTCAACATTTCAAAGAGTGTTTACAAGATCTTGAGGAACCATACTCGAATCAAGGGTTTAAAGCGTGGGTATGGTTAATGTTCATAAAACCCAGCTTTTCTTACCTCCAACTGTAGATCTCGAGTTGAAGATTACTCTTCCGGCACCGGAATGGCAAGATCGAGCTTCGGCGCCGCTGAAATCTTCCCTTTCTTCCTCTTCCTTTCTTCTTCCCCTTCTTTTTCTCTCTCCTCTGTACTTTTCTCCCAAACGTACGGGGGTAATAAATGGAAAGAAGGAAATCATAAAGTCTTATATATACTATTCCTACTTAAGTGAATAGTGTCAGATGGGTCACACAGGTGGGTGGGGTACCCACCGGTCATACCCATCCGAGAGTCAAAACTTGGGATTTTGACCGGGCTCTGACCTCGGCTCGGACCCTACCCCAAGCATACAATGTAGCATACGTACATAATCTTAAAATACGGATATAATACCTGTTCTATCCGTACATAGCCTTATGGTGGGTGCACGTACACGGTTTGGGTACTCCCGTCTCTTCTGGCACTGGCTCTGACTTGTCGGGCCAGCCGGTGTTTAAGGTCACCCGTGCCATCATAGCCCATAAGGAACCCGCTCTAACATCCTCTGGCTCGGTTCCTGCATGGTTCAACCGGTTCAACCGCGAAATCAGACCGGGTTTAAGAAGCGGGATATTACATTACCCCCCCCCCTTCTGAAAAATTTCGTCCTCGAAATTGCGTACCTGGTTGATCAAAAAGATGAGGGTACTTGGCTCGCATTTCATCTTCTACCTCCCAAGATGCTTCTTCAAGTGTATGACCAGCCCATCGCACCTTTACATAGGAAATGGAGCGGTTGCGAAGGGTTTTCACCTTTCGGTCCAAAATTTCAGCTGGCTGCTCTATATAAGTCATATCAGCTTCTAGGTACCCTGGTTCCACGGGTAGTACATGAGATGGATCATGCACGTACTTCTTCAGCATGGATATATGGAATACATTGTGAACATTTCCAAGCGAAGGTGGCAGAGCAAGCATGTAGGCTACTGAGTCAACCCGGGACAAGATCTCAAATGGTCCCATGTATCTTGGGCTCAACTTCCCCTTTCTGTGAAACCTTTGCAAACCTTTAGTAGGAGAGATCTTGAGAAATACCTTTTCTCCTGGCTGAAATTCAATCTCCTTCCTTCGGGTGTCTGCATAGCTCTTTTGACGGGACTGAGCTGCTTTAATCCGTTCTCTAATAACGTCGACTTTGTCACAAGTCATCTGGATCATCTCCGGTCCTAACATTCGACGTTCACCTACCTCATCCCAATACAAAGGAGTTCTGCATTTTCTGCCATATAACGCTTCATATGGAGCCATCCCAATTGTAGCTTGGTAACTATTATTATATGCAAACTCCATAAGAGGTATATATTCTTCCCAGCTGCCACTCATCTCCATTGCACATGCCCTGAGCATGTCCTCTAATATCTGTATGGTTCGCTCCGACTGACCGTCCGTCTGTGGGTGAAAAGCTGTACTCAAGTTCAGTTGCGATCCCAAGGCACGCTGTAAGCTTTTCCAAAATCTGGAAGTGAACCTTGGGTCCCTATCTGAAACAATGCTCACTGGCACTCCATGTAAACGCACTATGTTGTCCATGTAAAGTTGTGCTAGTTTGGCCATGGAGAACTTGGTCTTGATAGGAATGAAATGAGCAGTCTTGGTAAGCCGATCCACAATCACCCATATCGCATCCATTCCCTTAGGTGTACTTGGTAGTCCGGTGACGAAGTCCATTGTAATCCGTTCCCACTTCCATTCTGGTACTGGGAGTGGCTGAAGGGTACCATAAGGTCGATGCCTCTCAGCTTTCACTTTCTGGCAGGTAAGACAAGTCGCCACATACAAAGCTATGGTGACTTTCATGCTTGGCCACCAGTAACTCTGTTTGAGGTCTTTGTACATTTTGGTACTTCCTGGGTGGAGTGAGTACTCGGAGCTGTGTGCTTCTTTCACGATTTTATCCTGTATATCCAAATCATCGGGTACACACAATCTGTCTCGAAACATCAATGCCCCATCACTGGCTAAAGTAAAATCTGGGTCGTTCATTGTTTGGTCTTGAACCTTAACTCTGATCCGCTGCAATTCAGGATCCAAAGGTTGCTTCATTATCACCTCTTGCCTAATTGCCGGATGCACTTGTAGAGCCGATAAAGATACCGTCAACCATTTAAGGTTTTCTGGTTGAGGTTCAAGCTCTAGGGTTGCCCCTTCATACAATAGGGTCTCTTCCATTAGCATCGCCTCTTGCACAAGTGGTGAGCTTACTGCTAAGCATGAAAGCGACACAGTCTGTGTCTTCCGACTCAATGCATCTGCCACTACATTAGCCTTGCCGGGATGATACTGAATATCGCAGTCATAATCCTTCATGAGTTCAAGCCATCTTCTCTGTCTCATGTTCAAATCCTTCTGGGTGAAGAAGTATTTCAGGCTCTTGTGGTCACTGTATATCTCACACTTCTCTCCATACAAATAGTGTCGTCAGATCTTAAGGGCAAAAATGACTGCCGCTAGTTCCAAGTCATGAGTGGGGTAATTCTTCTCATATTCTTTTAGTTGTCGGGATGCATATACTATTACTTTCCCGCGTTGCATGAGAACACAACCCAACCCAACTTTGGAAGCATCGGTATAAACTGTCATTCCACCTGTGCCCTTAGGAATAGTCAGCACAGGGGCGGTCACCAACTTTTCTTTCAATTCCTGGAAGCTCTTCTCACATTCCTCTGCCCAGTCAAATTTCACACCCTTTTTAGTCAACTTGGTCATTGGTGCTGAGATCCGAGCAAAATTCTCGATGAAACGCCGGTAATATCCAGCCAAACCCAGGAAGCTTCTAATTTCAGTAACATTCTTGGGACTTTCCCATTCCACTACTGCTTTTACCTTAGCAGGATCTACTTCGATTCCAGCTTTAGACACTACGTGCCCCAGGAATCCAACTTGTTCCAGCCAAAATTCACACTTGCTGTACTTGGCAAACAACTGTTGATCTCTCAACCTCTGTAACACCATTCTCAAGTGTTGAGTGTGCTCCTCTTCGGTCTTGGAGTAGATCAAGATATCGTCAATAAAAACAATTACCCATTTGTCGAGTACATCCTGGAATACTCGATTCATTAGATCCATGAATGCTGCCGGTGCATTGGTTAACCCGAAGGACAACACTAGGAACTCATAATGGCCGTATCGAGTCCTAAATGCTGTTTTGGGTATATCACTACTCTTTATCTTGAGCTGATAATAGCCGGACCGAAGGTCTATCTTTGAAAATACTCTGGCTCCCTGCAACTGATCAAATAAATCATCAATGCGTGGCAATGGATACCGGTTCTTAATAGTTAGCTTATTCAACTCTCGGTAATCTATGCACATACGCAAACTACCATCCTTTTTCTTGACAAACAACACCGGGGCACCCCAAGGTGAAACACTTGGGCGAATAAACCCCTTCTCCAATAGTTCCTGCAACTGCATCTGCAACTCCTTCAATTCAGCTGGTGCCATCCTATATGGAGCCTTAGATACTGGAGCTGCTCCAGGAATCAAGTCTATGGCAAACTCCAACTCTCTATCAGGTGGTAAATGCATCAGATCATCTGGGAAAACATCGGGAAACTCTTTAACCACCTTTACTTCTTCTAGAGGTGTAACTCTTGCATCAACATCGAGTACCGAGGCTATGAAACCCTGACATCTACTTTCTAGCAACTTTACCGCTTGAAGAGCGGAGACAAGGACCTTCCTCACCCTTTTCATTGTATCTGCTCGGTACACCCACTCTTTCCCTTCGACATCTGTCACCTTAATCAGCCTTTCCGCACAGATCACATTAGCTCGATGAGCTGACAACCAATCCATACCCAGTATAACATCAAAATTCTGCATATTGAATTTAATGAGTTGCGCATCAAAGTTCTTCCCACTAATCTCCACCGGGCACGGCCCATACACTTCCTTCAACTGTGCAATTTTACCAGTAGGCATACTAACAATCATTCCCTGGTCTAGGATCTTTGGTGACATCCCAAGCTTCCCCACAAATCTCTTAGATGCGAAGGAATGGGTAGCTCCTGAATCAAATAAAACATAGGCTGGTATGCCCGATATGGGTAGGATACCTAATATAACAATGTATATAATTTCAGCAGGTCATCAATATTAATCATAATGAACTTCTTAATTTAAAATGTACCTGCTACAACTTCTGTACTAGCCTCAGCTTCCTCGGCTGATAGGGCATACATCCTTCCCTGCGGTTGACTGCCTCGAGGTAAGGGAGGTCGGTACGCAGAGGGCTGACTGGAGGGCAAGGCTGGTCGGGACCGACAGTCTTTCGCATAATGCCCATAGGAATGGCAATTGAAGCAACGAATCTGAGACGTCGGAACTGGAGCGGGGCCCCTCTGCACTTGACCCGATGCAGATGAAGGTCGAGGTGGCCTTGGAGCTGTAGGAGCCACACTAGTGTTCGGGCGAACAGAGGTTGAACCCGAACCACCGACTGGCCTAGGAGGATAGCCAGATGGCCTATAGGGCTGCCTATACATAGGCCCAGTACTGTATGATCCACGGTATGCTTTGGAGGAATTTCCCGCATCTGGGAATGGATTTGATCTCTTCCACAGTCCAGGAGTGAGGGACTGTTCACCCTTTTGCTTATCTTCCATTGTTTTGGCCTTCTGTACAATCTGGCCATATTCGGTCAAATCCAAGACTTCAAGCACCGACCCAATAGATGCTTTTAGGCCTTTTAGGAACCTTGCTGCCTTCTCTTCAGCTGTTCGCATATGCCTTGGGGCGAAATGGAACAAACTTTCGAACTGTTGCTGATACTCAAGGACAGTCTTACCTCCTTGAGTTAAGGCCATGAACTCAGTCTCCTTCCGATCTCTGAAACTGCGCGGATAATGGTTATCCAAGAACAACTCCTTAAACTGCTCCCAAGTAGGTTCTGGATGAGCAGCCATCAATATAGGCTTGGAAGCTTGCCACCACGAATTTGCCTCTTTCTTGAGTTGTAACCCAGCACAGATGAGCTTCTGGGCATCCGTGCATTCAAGCACCTCAAATATCTTCTCCAATTCTTGGATCCATTGATCCGGTTCTAGAGGATCACTCCCCACCTTAGAGAATACCGGCGGTAAGTTCCTCTTGAACGACTCTACCACCCTTGACGTATTACTCGTCGCCGGGAAGTTAGGAGCATAGGTAGGATAGTAGGCATAAGGATGAGGCATCCCATGCTGAGGAATACCGAATGGTGGGATTGGAGGTGTACCCACTTGTGGTCCCGTTCCCGACCCGACAGGTGGGTCTTGCGGAGTGTGTACCCGGGGAGGTTGACCCGGTTGAGAAAGATCCAACTGTTGCTGGATGGCAGTCATAAATGCTTGCTGTTGCTGAAGCATTTGTTGTTGGAAAGCTTGTTGGGACTGCTGAATTATTGTAGCAACATCTCCCGGTGTAATGACCGGTGGAGGGTCCGGGAGTGCAGTCATAGGTGGGTCCCCATGTGCCCCACCCTGACCATGGGTCTCTGCAGGTAGTGGAGGCGAGGTATGCCCCACAGAACGGGCCCCTCTAGGATTTTGTGGTCGACCGACCCGACGAGGACCCCGCGAGGTACCTCGGGCATTACTACCGGATCTAGTACGTACCATCGTATCCTTGTACCTGGAACATATCACACACCATATTGGTTAAACACCATAGACTGATTTAGGCACATAATCATATGCCATTAGGTGAGGTGTTATAGTGTATGATAGCCTGTAATTATTCATAGCTCAATTCCAAGATACGGGCAAAGTTCACAACATACATGCGAATGGTCCCACTTAACCGTAGCATATCGATCATAGGATTAATCTCCACCATAAAACCAATGCATTCATAATAGGAGAAAAGGAGGGAAAAGACAAAGAAAGAAAATTTTAAAAATTTTAAAAATTTTCCCCTCTGTTCAAACCGGTGGGATGAACCGGCGGGTAGGGACCCGCCGGTCTGACCCGCCGGTCCCAGCACCCCAAACCGGCGGGTGTCACCGGCGGGTAGGGACCCGCCGGTCTGACCCGCCGGTCTTGCCCGAGGTTAAAACACGAACAGGGCCAGAAAGGCCCTGTTTTGTCTGTCGCTCTCACCCTCTCCCCTCTCTTTCTTCCTTTCCCTCTTGGACGATTTTGGGGGTCTACTCGGCGCTCCTACTCGCGATTCCACTCATCCACACGGCGCTCTAGTGAAGAGTCAACTCGTCTTCATCCAAGTAAGTTCTTCTTCTTCTTCTTTTTCCAGAATTTCAAATTGGGTGAATTACTTGAATAGGATTTACTTTTTAGGCTTTCTTTCTCTATTTTTCACCATAGAATAGTCTTTCCATGTGTTTATGATGATTCTACTGTGCTCATTGGTAGCGTATAGGAATTATCTCTCTCTATTTGGAGAAAAAGCCCCAAATTGGTGCCCTAGGTTCCCAAATTTGGGGTTTCTTCCATCCTTACTGTTTTTCTCAAATTGACGTCTTCTATGTAATGCATTTCACTTGTTTTACGCTAGATATGAGTTAGATTGCATTGAATCATCCATTATGCTTGAAATCCTCATGTATTTCCATGAAAATCCCTATTTTGGCATTGGTTTCTTTGATTTTCATCCATAATTGTACTCATGGAGCTTCATAGTCCTTTTTGGGGTATATTCTTGAAATTTCATCATCCCATCACCATGGCATTTCATTCTAGACCTAGGGTTTCAAGCTTTCTCTCCATTCCATTCCAATTTGCGCAATGGACTTGAATTTCCCCATTTCATTCATGCCTATTGCTTTTGCTGTCCTTTGCTGTCATTTTACTGTTTTGGCACGTTTCCATGCGTTGCCATCACCATGTTTCATGTCATAAGTTTTCTATCCTTCCTAGATCGTTGCCGTTCCCATTTTGCAGAAATTGGGTTTTGAATTTCCCTTCTTTAATGCTGCTGTCTTTTCTTACTGTACTAACCCAACTTTCTTTACTTATTGTCAGGATGTCTTCACGCACCGGCAGAGGACCATCTTCCTCTGGTGTTCGACGCAAGACCACCGCTTCTAAGCGGAAAAGTGCGGAGACCAGCACTTCAGCTCATCGCACAGGAAGACCTGCACCTGTTCAGTCTGACCCTTCAGACTACGATGAGGAGCACTTCACTAGTGCCGAGGCCGCAGCCAAATGGCCTATCTTCCTGAAGGGGCCAGTGTTGATGGAAAAGACCGTGGTAGTCGAGGACTTCCACAAGGCCCAGCTTCAGGAGAGGTTCTCAGCATTGGGCTGGGACACTATTCTTCAGGTGGACCGACCGTGCTACGATCAGCTCGTCCGTCGGTTTTATTGCAACTTGGAGGTGTCGTATCAGTATGGGGAACTCACTGTCAGCAGTCTGGTGAAGGGAGTGGATATCCAGCTGACGGTAGACACCCTGGCTAGTATTCTGGGCATATCGACGGCGGGACACCGATACTACAGTCCCCCCAGGAGTAGGCCTCAGGGACCGTTCATGAGCATGGAGACACCGGACTTCATCTACGAGACCATCTGCGGTAGCAGCAGTCGCCCGGAGTCCGAGACATCTTTCTTCCCTGAGGTCCGTCTCTTTGCCCGGTTGATCCAGTTCAACCTGCTCCCCAGAGGAGGTCATCGGAACCAGGTAGGTTTCATGACAGCTTTTATAGCATTCTGTATCTTTACGGCCACAGAGGGAGGCGGGGAGCACTTGTGCCTTCCCTATATCATCCTCAGAGCGATGGAGCACCATGCTTCCCACCCAGAGGACGGAGGATTCCCCTACGGCAGGATCCTCACCAGGGTCTTCGAGTTCTTCAGGGTGGATCTGAGCGGAGAGGAGGGGAAGACTCCGGCCGATAGGTTCGATCGGAGCAACCTCTTGAAGATGGGTCTCCACACCCTCATGGATTCACCTCCGAGATCGGGAGCTCGGAGAGGTAGGGGTAAGAGGGCTGCCCCTGTAGAGGATGTCCTCATGGAGGAGGAGTCCAGTGAGGAGGATGAGGACTACGTTCCTCAGGACGAGGAGGCGGATCTGATGGGCGGCAGTATCCCTGAGGAGGTGCCTCAGGAGTCGAGAGGTACGGGCCCTAGTTCTTCCAGAGCTGCAGCCCCACCATATGGAGCCCCACCACCTGGGAGTGGTGACTACGACTATGAGGACAGGACAGCCTCCATGCGGGCATTGCAGGATGGCCAGGTCCAGATACTGAGGCGGCTGGACGAGATTGCCTCCAGGCAGATCACTTTAGAGGATTCTTTCCGTAGGCTGGGTCAGGACTTGGACACTAGGGCCAATGCTATTTCGGCAGACTATGGCCGGCTTCGGAGGGAGGTACGGTTGGTGAACACAAGGTTCGATTACTACGATCATCACTTCAACGTCAACTCCAGGCCTCCGGCGAATGTGGTGATCATCGACGACGATGACGACAACCAGTGAGGGGTTGGCTTGCCCACACTAGCTGTTTATCCATTTTCTCTCTTTCTGTAGACATTGTGTATTTATTTATCTCATTCCTTGTAATTGCAATGTACTTGATTTCATTATGGAATGAAATATCTTTGGATAGTGGACTGTTATGGTGTTTTTCATATGTGGAGTACCTGTGTGGTTTTGTGGTGATGTGACTTTTCTATTTGTGCTCTTTGTTATATTATTATCTGTTGTTTATCAGGTTTTGTGTAAAATTTTTGGAAATCCCACTTTACGCCGTTATGCTGCCGAAATTTCGTCGAAATAGTACTCTATAGGTTATAGCACCAACCTAATTACCTTTTATCTACACTCACGCATGCCATGAATGCAACTTATAATATAACTCCATTTTTTTATACTTCCTTTTCTTGACTTTTAATCTTTAAAGCTTTTATATTTTCCCAACCCCATTTTCCTATTATAGAATCTACGGGATTCTAATGGTATGTTGTGAGTGGAGCAGAGCATCACGCTCTGATACCACCGTTTGTCACACCCTGTTCACCCTGAACCGGAGCGGTGACCGAGTTAACACCGGTTAACCCAAACCTGCCAGGATCATCAGACACTGTATTCCACCACAGCATACACACACTAACATCAACTCATCAAATCAGCGGAAGACTAAGTTTTACCTGTAATAATTCCCATATACCTGATACCCAAATGGCGATACCATAATTATATACATTTGGGCCCGAAGGCATGATATATATACACAAAAAGAATAAAGTTTGAATATCAAATATATACAGGAAATTATCAAAAACATCAGAGTACACAGCCCGGCATCGGTATCAAGGCTGGAGCTCAGCTCGGCCTCAGAACCCCTGCCCCGCAACACAGCTCTCACATGCGCAGTCTACGCCTGCTCAAACTCCTCAGGGGTCCACCAGTCCTCCTCAGGAAACTCGACTGTGGGACCCACCCCATGCTCCTCAGATGCATGACCTGCAAAAGCATCTAAAAAGGGGTGCACACGTGGAATGAGCTCACTAGCTCAGTAAGTAGAGAGGTGGACCACACACAACAGTCCACACATCACAACATATCATATGCACTACATGCCATGCAAGTCATTTTAAATCACATACACCTAGTCAACATTACTAAGTCTTTGGTTTTAGTGCTACTACAACCACAGTGCGCGTATACTCCGGGTACGAGCCGCGAACTCCCTCCCGCGATACGCCCATAGGGCTGTTGGAGAAGGCCCACCGTGAGTACTCGGAAAATAAAGACAATACTGTCCACCGGCTCTCAACAGAAATGTAAATAAATTAAATGACAGTGCTGACTCCAGCAATTTAAAAGCAGTACGATTGGCCCTCTTGAAATACCACCGGGGTTGCCGACTGTCCTACATGACTCGCCGGGCGTAATGCCTAACGCCACAGTGTCCGACAACCGCGACCCCTGCTTCCCCCCAAATGGCAACCCAACACCTTAACCCCTGTTGGGAAGGGTCGTAGCACGGGATGGTGAGAATCCTAATACCGCATGCTCCTATATGTAGTACGACTGCATAATGCCTCCGTGTCCCATACCACGGGCCACCAATGCATTCGTTTCCAAGCCGACCATGGCATCTAGTCTATCAATGCATTATGCAACATGATGTACACATTCAACATATAACATCTCATTCAATTTGCATTTGAAAAGTAAACATAGCATAAATGCACATCAATGTGTGAAATGACTAATCTATATACATATTCATGATGACATGATAAATTAGATATAGCCAACAAATGCCTTGAAATAGGCCAAACGTCCTCTCTCCACTTACTTGTAGCGTACAAGGAGTCCCGCTCGGTACGGGTGAGATCCGGAGCGAATCGGGAAGGCTTTGGTGAACCTAGCAAAATTGAGCGGGGTTAGTACTTCACCATTTTAGAATCAAAATTAATGAAATCCGACGTCAAAATCGTTTTTAGAACGCCGAAAGAAGGTCCCACGTCCGATTTGGGCTCGATCGAACCTAAAAATCACATTCTGGCCACTCGGGTGGGTGTCACAGGTGGGTGGTCTACCCACCGGTCCTACCCGCCGGTTTTGGACCGGCGGGTATGGACCCACCGGTAGGACCCGCCGGTCCTACCCGCCGGTTTGGCCAGAACCCCTCTGGTCCTCTCAGGTGGGTGACTCAGGTGGGTGGTCTACCCACCGGTCCTACCCGCCGGTTTTGGCGGAAAAACTCCAGTTTCTTCTCAACTTCCCCCATTCCTTGGGGACCCAAATAGGGCTTTTCTCAACCCAATCCTCACACCTTTAAAGTCCCATAGGAGGGTTCTAGCTTAGATCTAAGTTAGATTCGAGTGAGGGGAACCATCTTACCTTCTTTGCTCAAGAATGACTTCAAACCCTCCAAATCACTTCCAACTCACAATGCTCCTTCTACCTTGTCAATATCTCTTCAAATCCTTCAAGATCAACCCATAAATCATCTATTAAACCTTAGATCCATCATTTCAAGAGGTGTTTACAAGATCTTAAGAAATCATACTCGAAACGTACGGGGTAATAAATGGAAAGAAAAGAATCATAAAGCTTTATATACTATTCCTATTAAGTGAATAGTGATGGATGGGTCACTCAGGTGGGTGGGTGCACCCACCTGACATACCCATCCGAGAGTAAAAACTTGGGATTTTGACCGGGCTCGGACCTCGGCTCGGACCCTACCCCAAGCATACAATGTAGCATACGTATATAACCTTAAAATACGGATATAATACCTGTTCTATCCGTACATAGCCTTATGGTAGGTGCACGTACACGGTTTGGGCACTCCCGTCTCTTTTGGCACTGGCTCGGACTTGTCGGGTCAGCCGGTGTTTAAGGTCACCCGTGCCATCATAGCCCATAAGGAACTCGCTCTAACATCCTCTGGCTCGGTTCCTGCATGGTTAAACCGGTTCAACCACGAAATCAGACCGGGTTTAAGAAGCGGGATATTACACTAATGGTCAGTCAGAGCGAACCATATAGATATTAGAAGACATGCTCAGGGCATGTGCAATGGAAATGTGTGGTAGTTGGGAAGAATATATACCCCTTATAGAGTTTGCCTATAACAACAGTTAGCAAACTACAATTGGGATGGCTCCATATAAGGCATTATATGGTAGAAAGTGTAGAACTCCTCTGTATTGGAATGAGGTAGGTGAACGCCGAATGTTAGGACCCGAAATGATACAGATGACATGTGACAAGGTCAATGTTATTTGAGAAAGGAGTAAGGCAGCTCAGTCACATCAAAAGAGCTATACAGGCGCCCACAGGAAAGACATTGAGTTTCAAGCAGGAGAAAAGGTGTTTCTCAAGATTTCTCCTACTAAAGGGTTGCATAGGTTCCATAAAAAGGGTAAGTTGAGCCTGAGATACATTGGCCTAGTTGAGAATTTGATTCAGGTTGGCTGAGTAGCCTACATGCTTGCTCTTCCACCTTCACTTGGAAATGTTCATAATGTATTCCATATATCCATGTTGAAGCAATACATTCACGATCCATCGCATGTGTTACCCGTGGAACCAGAATATCTAGAAGCTGATATGACCTATAAAGAACAGCCAGCTGAAATCTTAGATCAAAAAGTGAAAACCCTTCGCAACCGCTCCATTTCCTTCGTAAAGGTGCGATGGGCTAACCATTCACTTGAAGAAGCATCCTGGGAGAAAGAAGATGAAATCCAAACCAAATACCCTCATCTTTTCGAACAACTAGGTATGACAATTTCGAGGATGAAATTTTTAAAAAGGGGGGTAAATGTGATACCCTACTTTTAAAACTTGGTTTACATACACGGTTGCCCGGTTTAACCATGCAGGACCTGAACCAGAGAGTGTTAAGGCGGGTTCCTTATGGACCATGATGGCAAGGGTGACTTTGAACACAAGTTGGCCAGACAAGTCCGAGTCAGTGTCAAAGGAGACAGATGTACCCAAGCCGTGTACATGCACGTATCATAAGGCCATGTATGGGTAATGCTGGTATGTAGCCATATCCTAAAGTGTATACGTATTATATAGCTTGTGCCGAGAGTGAGATACATGCTGAGAGTGGAATTTCATCGAAATCTCAATTGTTTGGCTAAGTTTTGACCAACAGGTGGGCGGTCACAGGCGGGCGAACCCGCCCACCAATGTGACCCACCCATGTGGTTACTAGATATTCTCTAGTATAAACAGTACTTATTGTGTTTTTCCTTTTTCTCATTTAATGCATTAAAGAGTGGGTGAGAAAAGTAAAGAAAAGAAAAGAAAGGAAGAAAAAGAGAACGAAGAAGAAGAAAGGAAAAGAAAAGGAGGAAGAAATGATTTTAAGCGACGTCGAGGTTTGGTATTCTCACTCCGGCACCAGAAAAATGATCCCCAACACGAGACCTATGATTTGAGGTGAGCGAAGGCTATACTTCTTAAACTTTTGTAAAACCCCAAGTGAAACCCTTATTTGGGTAGAGTTCCTTGAGATCTTGTTAATCCCACTTGAGATGATGAATCTAAGGTTTAATAGATGGTCTATGTGTTGATTTTGAAGGTTTAAAGAAGTGTTTACAAGATTTGAAAAGCATTGGTGATTTCTTGAGTTAAGAGGTGATTTTGGGGTTTTGGAAGAGTTCTTGAGCAAAGAAGGTAAGATTGCTTTTCAATCCTTAAATCTAACTTAGATCTAGGTTAGAATCATCTTATAAGACCTTAGATGTGTGAAAAATGTGATTGGAAGAGCCCCATTTGATTTTCCTAAGGTTGAGGAGCATTTCAAAGGAGAAAACCGATTTTCGCCCCACAGGGCGAAGACCGATGGGCGAAGCCGCCCGCCTGTAGGGGCTCGCCTGTTGGGGCAGAACCTAAATTCTAACAGGTGAACGAAGATCGGTGGGTGAACCCGCCCGCCTGAGGGGGCCCGTCGGTTGAACCTGTGGGCTATCTGACCCGCCTATTAGATCGACCGGCGACGACAGGTGGGCTAGACAGCCCACCTGTCGGATTTTTGAGCTCGAATGGGCCCAAAACGGGTGGACAACCTTCTTTTATGATTTTAAAAATGATTTAAACATCAAACCTCATTAGTTTTGACCCCAAGGTAGTGAAATGCTAACCTCATTCGATTATGATAGGTTCCACTAGAATTTACATTTCTCACGTCGGATCTCACCCGTAACGAACGTGAGCTTTTGTACCCATAAAGTAAGTGGGGAGAAGACATTTGAATTTATTTTAAGCTTGTTTTTACATCATTAAATTGTATCTAGACTAGCCATGTCATCATGTAAATTATGAGTTGATTAGTCATCCTCATATGCCATTCGCACGTATTGCTTGTGCATTCTAAATAAATGATTTATGATATGTGTGTTGTGCTTTACATTCTCAATGATAAATGATTGATATGCTTATGTGATGAATTATTAGATTACTGTACATGATGCATTATTAGACTAGACGCCGTAGTCGGTTTGGAAATGAGTGCATTGGTGGCCCGTGGTATAGGACGCGGTGGCACTATGCAATCATACTTTGTCATATAGGAGCATGCAGTTTAGGATTATCATTCCCTGTGCTACGACCCTTCCCAATAGGGGTTGAGATGTTGGGTTATCACTTGGGAGGAAGCAGTGGTCGCGGTTGTCGGGTCACTGTGGCAGTTAGACATACACCCGATGGGTCATTAGGATAGTTGGCAACCTCAGTGGTATATTCAAGAGGGCCAATCGTACTTTTTTTAAATTATCAGGCTCGGCGCCTTTACATTTCTGTCATTTACTTTTATATTGAGAGCCGATAGTCGGCATACTTTACTTTTCTGAGTACTCATTGTGGGCTTTCTCCAACAACCCTATGGACGTATCGTGGAATGGAGTTCGCGACTCGTACCCAGGGCATACCCGCACTGTGGTTGTGAGTAGCACATAACCTAAGATTTAGTAATGTTGTTTAGGTGGATAAGATTAAAATGAATTGCATGGCATAGAGTGCATATAGATGTGAATGTTTGTGTGGTATTTCTTTTCACTTACTGAGCTAGTGAACTCAACCCATATGCACACTTCTTTTAGATGATTTTATAGGTCACCCACCTGAAGATCAGGAGTCAGGCCCCATAGTCGAGTTTCCTATTGAGGATTGGTGGGTCCCTGAGGAGTATGAGCACGGCGCTGATTGCATATGCGAGGGTTGTGCTGCAGGATCGCAATAATGACACTGCATAGGATTTCACTTTTGATTTTTGATGAACTCCCCTTTTGTGTACTTGATACGTAAATTGTTATTCTTTTTGTGTAAATATCATGCTTGCAGGTCCGCATATACTTAGCCATATACTATAATTTGGGTATCAAGTATATTGAGGATATTTACAGGTAATTTAAGTCTTTCACTGAACTTTTGAACACTTATCTTAGATGTGGGTATGTTGTGGTGGGGTACTGTATCAGATGATCCTGGTAGGTTTGGGTTAACTGGAGTTAACTCGATCACCGGTCCAGTTCTGTGTGAACGGGGTGTGACAACGAGTCTCGCTGGCCTGAAGTGTTTTCTTCTCAACAGGATATCCACGGTTTTGAGTTTGCAGAAGGAAACCGTTCACCGACCATTTTGAGGAGGTTGGGCTCTTTCATAAGGGGTTCGGTGCCTGATCAACGGCTACAAGAGAACGCACTATTTGGTTCGTATGAGGAGGAGGAATATGCTTGCCGTGCCAGGGAGCACCAGAACCACCCGTCAATGCCTTAACGACCTGCTGCAGCTCAGAACCAATAGAGTTCTTATCGGCAAGTCACCGGAGAAGATGAAGGAATATTTATAGGTAGCACCCCCTACACCTCTGTCATTCCATTGTCACATGTACTTACTACCCTCCAAAGATCACTACAGCCATACGCCTGCCCTCCCGACCATTATGGCAATCGTACTGGCAGTACCACATACCCTGAGCATGTCTCTTTGCCAACACAATCATTACCCGCGTATCATAACCATGCCAACATTCCCTATCACCAATCATTGCCAAATCATCACTCTCATTCGCCTGCTCAAACTTTAACGTCCCTGCCGGCCCAACTCCCTACAGCCTTCTCTGCCAGTATAGCCGAAGGCTCCCCACCTCTTGATGTGTTCTCCATATTGCTGTCCTTTCTACCTCACCTTGCCACTATATCCTTAACAGGGGCTGTTCCAACGGACGCCACAAGCCCAACATTGGCAACTGTTGGGCCTTTTCAAAGCCCATTTAGTCCTCCACTCTCACAACCGAACCTCTTAGCCGACTACCCACACAACAGCCCATTACATAGCCCTATACTCTAAGATACTCCTACCCAAACTCAACCTCTCTCTAGCTTCGAGCCCACTCAATCCATGACCAATATTCCTCATCTACCCCAGGCGCACGTGAAAACTTCTCACCCCATCACCTTTGTAGCCCAAATCGAGACACCCTCTCCATCACTCCATGTCCCTAAACCAGTTTGGCACCGAAACACACTTGAACCTACTCTCCGTAAGAGCAAATCTATAAGGCAGCGGAATGCCACTATGCCTAGGCAAGAATTGTAGATGGAGGTTGATTATAATGAAGAGGATTTTTTATCGATTTGCCCCGTGGAGGCTGGGGGAGAACAACCCCATGGGGAATCATGAAAGTTATCAGCTAGAACTGTAGGGGATTGGGGAGACCCCTGACAGTTCGTGCTTTACTAAATCTCTCTAAAGAAGATAAACCGGATATCTTCTTTCTGATGGAGGCAAAGAGTTTTGAAATTAAAATGAGGGGTTTTTTGAAGAAATTGAGTATGAAGAATTGCTTTTCTATTCCCCCGATAGGCATCGCATTTTTTTTTTTTTTTTAATTCTCTTTCCTGCTTTGATGTATGAACAATCAATCACTTGAGTAATTTATGACATATTATCCTCTTTGAAAAATTTTCGTTTCCGTTCTCTCTGCTTATCATGTATTTTGGGACTTCCAGTTATGAACTTTTGATAGTTAGCTTTTTGTTTGTTATTCCTAGTATCCTATTACTCGATTTAGAATTTGAGATTCATGTTTTTCATGCTCACGCCTCACACACCTTCCTACTCAAAACTAGTAGCAACAGATTTATCTCGTCTTCTCAATGTCTGACAGGCAGGCATACAGATTGACTATGATTTACCTTAATTTCATGCATCTTGCTATATTACATGAGGGCTAAATCGGGGGTTGTTAGACTTTTAGATTCCAAATCTCTATATGTTGGTTGGGTTGTGCTTAAATGATCCAAAAAAATGTATTATATATATAAAACTACGCTACTGCTGCTTCTGCTTATAGGAGTTCTGTTGAATCCTGAAGACAAATTGATTTCTTTTATTTTTCACCGTATAACAATTCCTTTCTCTGTAACTCATCGTTGTTGTTCATAGGCTTGTTGTTAATTTCCCACAACACACTGACACACATATATTACACACACACACACACTCATAATGCTGATTTTTGAAAACCCAATAAGAGAAAGAGAGAGATTGAGAAACCCCTTTTTTCTTTTTTTTCTTCCTACGAGGGCAGGGCCCGGGGGGGGGGTGATTTCAGGGATTGTTCTTATACGTTTTCCTCTTCTTGATGCAGGAAGTTCTTCTTAATTAGTACCATTGACACAATTGAAAATGGGATGCATTTCTTCGAAAGTCATCATGACCAGATCAAATAGCTTGAAGGAAAAGATGAACCAGAGCTTTCAGAGAATGGCCAAGGGCTTTACTGTTTTGGAAGACCTATGTTTACCTAGGAATGGTGGTGACCCTGTCCTTTCCCTTGTGTGCAGTGCTCACAACGTAGTAGCTGGAAAACTCCATATTAGGAACTTGACATTGCATTCTGATAGAGACATGCGATCACCTCCCGAGGCTATGAGTCCAGAGATCATCCATACATGGGATTTGATGGCAGGCCTGGAAGAAGAACAAGATGATGATGAAGGAAAACAACAACAATCACCACCAAGAGTTGAGACGGCTGCTAGTGTAGGTGTTGGTGTATGATGTCTTGTATTCCGTCGCAGTTTAATCCAGGGAGTACTGGTGCAGCACCTATTCCGCTATTAGGGTTGGAAATCCAGGGAGTAATCCAGGGAGTACTAGGAGGGCAATTGTAGTTTAATCCGGATTAGGTTGGAAATTGTAATTTGATCCGGATTAGGGTTTTTTTTCCGCTATATATTTGTAGCGAGGGTTTCTTTCTCTGTAATGCAAGCAATACGGAGAGGTGTGAGGAAGAGCGTTGTAACCCTATTCTCCATTGATAGTGAAGCAGGATCTCATCTCACCGGGGACGTAGGCAACCTTGCCGAACCTCGTAAAATCTGTGTGCATTGTTTGTTTTGTTTTTCCATTATCTTCTGCATCGTTTTAGGGTTGCGTTTCTACAAATTGGTATCAGAGCTCTAGGTTTCCGTTTTCTAGGGTTTACTATCACGATGGCAGGGAAGGGATCGCATGTCAAGTATGACATCGAGAGGTTTAATGGGAAGAACAATTTCACCCTCTGGCGTCAAAGGATGAAGGATCTTCTGATACAGCAAGGTTTGGCGAAAACGTTGTTGGGGAAGTCGAAGAAACCTGAAAAAATTACTGACGAAGATTGGGAAGAGATGGAGGAAAAGGCGGTAAGTGCTATTCGATTAAATCTTTCTGATGATGCCCTACAATATGTTGTGGGTATCGATTCTGCACCGCAGTTATGGGCGAAACTTGAAAGCATCTACATGACGAAGTCCTTAACGAACAAGTTGTTCGTGAAGAAGCAATTGTACTCTCTACAGATGGAGGAAGGTACGGATCTATTAGAGCATCTTAACATGTTCAATCAGATCGTAAGTAAACTTGCAAACCTGGAGGTTAAGATCGAGGATGAAGACAAGGCGTTACTATTGCTGTTGTCGCTCCCAGAATCATATGATCATCTAGTAACGACTCTCTTGTACGGGAAGGAAACCCTTGAGATGGATGAAGTCGCAGCTGCCCTCATGTCCAATGATACAAGGAAGAAGGCCAGTAGTACGAAATCTCAAGGAGAAGGTTTTTTCGGAGGTGACAAGGAGCAGGAAAGAGGGAGATCAAATCAGAAGGGATCTGGGAAGAGTCGATCGAAATCAAAAGGGGCAAAGACAAAGGTCTCTTGTTACTATTGCAAGAAAGAAGGTCATATGAAGAGAGAGTGCTTGAAGAGGAAGGCGGACTTAAAGAAGAAAGGTGTAGATAAAGCATCTGAGGAAGCTAGCGTGGCTGACAGTTCAGATGGAGATGATGGAGATGTACTCTCTATATCATCAGGTAAGAATCAACCTTCTGATTCTTGGATTTTAGATTCTGGATGTTCATATCACATGTGTCCGCATAAGGATTGGTTTGATACATATCAACCATATAATGGTGGGTCTGTCCTAATGGGGAATGATGCCGTATGCAAGACCATTGGGATAGGCACTATCAAAATCAAGATGTTTGATGGGATAGTAAGAACTTTAGCAGATGTGAGACATGTACCAGAATTACGGAAAAACTTAATATCTTTGGGGGCACTTGACTCAAATGGCTGCAAGTACATAGCAGAAGGTGGAGTTCTCAAAGTTATTAAGGGTGTAATGGTTGTCATGAAGGGACAGCTAGCAGGAAACCTATACAGACTCATAGGGAGCACAGTTATAGGTGGAGCATCCGTGACTACAGATGCAGTATTTGATACAGATGATACCTATCTGTGGCATATGCGGTTAGGGCATATGGGAGAAAGAGGATTGATGGAGCTTCATAAAAGGAAAATGTTGAAGGGAGTAAAAACTTGTAAATTGAACTTCTGCAAGTATTGTGTGTTCGGAAAACAGTGCAAGGTTAGCTTCAAAACTGCAAAACATAAGAGTAAAGGGGTGCCTGATTATGTACACAACGATGTATGGGGTCCTTCAACAACAAAATCTAAAGGTGGGGCAGAATACTTCGTGACCTTTGTTGATGATTACTCAAGGAAAGTCTGGATCTACTTCATGAAGCATAAAAGTGAGGTGTTCACTAAATTTAAGGAATGGAAGGCTGAGGTAGAAAGGAAGACAGGAAAGAAAATTAAATACTTGAGAACAGACAATGGAGGAGAGTACACATACAAGCCATTTCTAGAATTGTGCAAAGCTGAAGGGATTACACGTCACTTCACAGTTCCAAAGACACCACAACAAAATGGTGTAGCTGAAAGGATGAACAGAACACTTCTAGAAAGAGCTCGGAGTATGAGGCTGAATGCAGGGTTGAGCAAGAGATTTTGGGCAGAAGCAGTGAACATGGCATGTTTCCTCATCAATAGGTCTCCATCAAAGGCGATTGATTGTAAAATTCCTGAAGAGGTATGGACAGAAAAACCAGTAGATTATTCAATTCTAAAAATATTTGGTTGTCCAGCCTATGCGCATGTTGAGAGTGAGCAGCGTTCCAAGTTAGACTCAAAGTCTAAGAAATGTATCTTTCTTGGTTTTAAGAAAGGTGTAAAGGGATTCAAGTTGTGGGATCCAAGTTCACAGAAAGTTGTGGTTAGCAGAGATGTTGTGTTTGATGAGTCTCATATAATGAAGTCAAATTACAATTCACAAGCAGTTGATGAAAATAAAGAAGGTTCTACTGTGCAGGTGGAGTTAGGTGAGTTAGAAACAACAAGAGAGAATGAGTCATCAAGTGACTTACCAGGACAACAGGAAGCAGTAGAAGTTCCCTATACTGTGGCAAAGGGTAAAGGGAAGCGTACTCACAAAGCACCTATGAGATACGGGTTTGAGGACATGGTTGCCTATGCCCTCACTGTAGGTACAGGTGATCCATCTTCCTACCATGATGCTATGAGTGATGCACAGCATGATAAATGGATGATAGCTATGATGGAGGAAATGGAATCTCTACAGAAGAACAAGACTTGGGAGATTGTGGAAAAACCCAAGGGAAGAAAAATCATTGGGTGTAAATGGGTCTTTCGTAAGAAAGAGGCAGCATCTGAGAAGAAGCGTGAAAGGTATAAGGCTAGACTTGTAGCCAAGGGCTATGCACAGAAGGAGGGGATAGACTACAATGAAATATTTTCTCCGGTGGTGAAACACACTTCAATCAGGGTACTATTTGCTTTGGTGGCCATGTATGATTTAGAGCTTGAACAACTTGATGTGAAAACTGTATTTCTTCATGGTGACTTGGAGGAACAGATTTACATGGAGCAGCCCCAAGGTTTCAAGTTGCAGGGAAAGAAAGACCATGTTTGTCTGCTTAAGAGGTCGCTTTATGACCTTAAGCAATCTCCTAGGCAGTGGTACAAGCGCTTTGATTCCCACATGATGAAGATTAGCTACACAAGAAGTGAGTATGATAGTTGTGTTTATTATAAAGTGTCAAGTGATAATTCCATTATTTTGTTGATGCTTTATGTTGATGACATGCTCATTGCTGTAAAGAACAAACATGATATAGTCTCTTTGAAGTCTTTGTTGAGTGCTGAATTTGAGATGAAGAATCTTGGTGCCGCTAAGAAGATCCTTGGCATGGAAATCCTTAGAGATAGAAATGCAGGTAAACTTGGGTAACTCATAAGAGGTATATTAAAAAGGTGCTAGAGCGTTTCAATATGAAAAAGGCCAAGCCGGTTAGCACTCCGTTAGCTGGCCACTTCAAGTTATCTGAAAGGGAATGCCCTACAATACATGAGGAGGTGGAGCAGATGTCTCAAGTCCCTTATGCTAGCGCAGTTGGGAGTCTCATGTATGCTATGGTTTGTAGCAGGCCGGATTTGTCTCATGTAGTCAGTGTTGTTAGCAGATACATGAGTAATCCAGGGGAGGAGCATTGGAATGCAATTAAGTGGATCTTCAGATACTTGAGCAAGACTAAAGATATAGGTGTTATGTTTAGTGACAAGGGAAGTTCTATAGAATTGGCAGGTTATGTTGATTCTGACTATGCCGGTGATTTAGATAAGAGGAGGTCTACTACAGGGTATGTGTTTACATTGGCTGGTGGACCTATATCATGGAGGGCGATGCTTCAGTCTACAATTGCATTGTCCACTACAGAGGCAGAGTACATGGTACCAGTTGAGGCTGCCAAGGAAGGAGTCTGGTTAGCTGGACTAGTTCGTGAGTTGGGGTTGGAGCAAGGAGGTGCAGTGTTACATTGTGACGGTCAGAGTGCCATACATCTTGCAAAGAATCAAGTGTTTCATGCAAGGACAAAGTATATTGATGTGAGATTTCACAAGATCAGGGAGCTTGTGTCAGAAGGCAGTATTCACTTGAGAAAAATTCATACAGATCTTAATCCTGCAGATATGTTTACAAAGCCAGTTACTACAGAGAAGTTCGAGTCCTGTTTGGACTTGATTAATATTACTCATTGTTGAAGATGACGGACGCACCAAACAGGTGCGGGTTTGTGCCTCTAATGAGGTACAATGATGAATATGTCTACAAGTTATCTTTACAAGAGGCTCGACAGAATTCAAGCCAAGGTGGAGATTGTTGGTGTATGATGTCTTGTATTCCGTCGCAGTTTAATTCAGGGAGTACTGGTGCAGCACCTAGACAGCCAGCACTTTGAGGGCAATTGTAGTTTAATCCGGATTAGGGTGGCAATTGTAGTTTAATCCGGATTAGGGTTTTTTTCTCGCTATATATTTGTAGCGAGGGTTTCTTTCTCTGTAATGCAAGCAATACTGAGAGGTGTGAGGACGAGCGCTGTAACCCTATTCTCCATTGATAGAGAAGCAGGATCTCATCTCACCGGGGACGTAGGCAACCTTGCCGAACCTCGTAAAATCCGTGTGCATTGTTTGTTTTGTTTTCCATTATCTTCTGCATCGTTTTAGGGTTGCGTTTCTACATAGTGGTGGTGTTATGATCTGCCTTAGTCTAGATCTTGGAGAAACAGGCTGACTGGATACGGTGAGATGACCAATGCCACATACCTTAGCCTATTGGAGGTAGGGTGTGACAGAGACATCGTCATTCTGAATGTTATCTTACAGAAAGTGGTGTCGAATGTCTATGTGCTTTGCCCTTGAGTGCAAAATGGGGTTTTTACTCAAGTTAATGGCACTGGTGTTATTGCACATAATTGGGCAAGATTCAAACTCCACTCCAAGGTCTTGGAGAGTTTGCCTCATCCAAAGGATTTGGGTACAACATCTACTAGCGGCAACATATTCGGCTTCAGTGGTAGATAATGCAACTGAGTTCTATTTCTTACTAAACCAAGAGACAAGGCATGAGCTAAGGAAGTGACAAGTTGATAAGCACATTTATGTGTGAAATCTAAGTAGTAAAGCATGCAGTTTTACATATTTATAATGGAACTACCTTGGGGTTTACTCTCTTTTTGCAGGTTTTGTATTTTAAAGACTTTAAGCATTATCGGGCATTGTATCTCTCCAACAACAACTACCTAGTGTAGTTGGTGAGCTATGGTGTGAAAAATTCCCTTGCTCACCAGGAGGCCTCAAGTTCAAATATCAAAGTCATCTTTTTTTTGGAGAATTTTGTTGAAGATTTCCTGTTTTTCACTCACTTAAAGCACTAAGGGCATGGAGGGGATTTCCATATCAAATTAAAAGATTGTTCAAATCTTCAAAGCAAGGAAAATCGTGGGAGTGGTTTCTTGCACAAGAAGAGGAAAAAAAAAAAAAATAAAGAAAAATAAATCTTGTCCAAATCTTCTCTCTCCCCCACATCATCACCAAAAAATTGTCCAAATCACACAAAGCAAGAAGGAAAATCGTCCAAGGCAAAGAAAAAAAAATCTACCAACAAAAGTTGTGCTCAAGATTTGAAGAGGGAGAAAAAGAAGAGAAAAAAAAAAAGAGGGAAAGAAAATAAGCAAAAAAATTATAGTAAATTTCTCCTCTCTCCTCCACCTTAGCACTTTTGGTCTTAAAAAATCTCATCTACTAATTGTGGGTTTCCCCCTTTTTGGAAAGAGAAATTTGTTACCCTACCTCCCCATTCCCTATAAATACAACTCATATAAGAGGAGGGGAGACACTTCATTCTTCTTCTAGTTTTTTTTTTTTTAGTTGCTCTCTCTCTCTCTCTCTCTCACACACACACACACACACTCTCTCTCTCTTTAGGTTTAGTTCTTCTTTGTTTTTGCTTTAATCACTTTTGTAATAGCTTTTTATTTCAACTAATGCAAGCACTCTTTTATTTTTATTCAGCCTTTTATGCTTATGATTTATGCAATTGAGTTGTAATTTTTAAGTTATAGTTCTAGGCTTAGATCTAGGTGACAAGATCACGAGCCGTGGAGCATTTCTTTTTTTCAAGTTTAGTTTTTTTTTTAAGATTTGTTTTCTCTAGGCCTAGAAATTTCAGATTTGGTTCATTTCAGATTTGGTTTTTAGGGTTGGCAGTATCTCAAATCAACCAAGCTCTCAAGTTCAAGCATTGATTTAGGTAGGTAGTCTTCTTCAATAGTCTTCTCTCCCCCCTTTCATTCCCTCTTCTGACTACCCTTTCTTTCTTAATTTAGGATTTTAATTTCAGTCCTCACATTATTGCTATCCCTTTCCCCCAAGGTCTTGGCTAGTGTATGTGTTGGCTTTGCCCCTCCTAGCCATAGAACCATCATTTTATTGTTTTTTTTTTTAATTGTCTCTCTTTCCCTAAAGCCAAGTAGAGTAACCCTTGTAAGAGTGACTCTCTACTCAAGTAGGGAAGCTCATACTACGATGCATCCCTCGGGCTAAGTAGAGAAACCTACTTGTGAGCCTCTCTCTGGTTTTATCCCCTTTCTTTTACTTCATTTTTATTTCAGCATTTTTTTTTCCTTCATTGCTTTTTAATTGCGTGGGTTGTTTATTTCAGTTATTTATTTATTTAATTTTAATTGCATGGCTTGCGTATTTAAATTCTTAGATGACAAATGGTTATGATGTTATTTTATATACATATGTTTAGGACGGTAGTTAGAATTAGGTCACAACCGTTACTCAGTTCACTTTCGCATTATTAAAAGAAGCTAAAAATAAAGTGGCTGCTCTCCCTTTGTTCGACCTGTAGCTACACTGATCCGTACACTTGCGGTTACATTTTAAATCCTAACACAAGTACCACTGGTACTTTTTCTGTTGATATGGCAGCCAGCAAAGTCAACATCTGAGAAACAAAGTCAAGGGGTTGGTTTTTAGGATACCATAATCCCACATCACAAGTGTTTTTTAAATATTTAAAGATTCTTTCTATAACAGTGAGGTGAGATTTCTTAGGATCGGCTTGAAATCGAGCACATACACCTATGTTGTACATGATATCTGGTCTACTTGCCATTAGATGTAGAAGGCTCGCAATCATTCCTCTATATCTAGTAACATCCTCAGAAATGCCATCTTCATCTTTGGTGAGCTTCAAGGATGAACTCATTGGAGAGTCTGAAGATTTTTTACTGTTAATGTCGAATTTTCTTTAGAAGCTCCTTGGTGTACTTACTTTGGTTTATAAAATGCCATTTTCAGTTCGTTTAATCTAAAGTCCTAGGAAGAAGTTTAATTCTCCCATCATACTCATTTCAAATTCATTGCTCATCTTCTTACTAAAATCAGTACACATTTTCTCATTGGTTAAGCCGAAGATGATATCATCTACATAAATCTGAACAATGAGTATGTCTTCTTTTTTGTTCTTCACGAATAGGGTAGTGTCAATCCTCCCCCTTGAGAAGCCACTTTCAATTAAGAAAGTACTCAATCTTTCATACCAAGCTCTAGGAGCTTGTTTGAGTCCATAGAGGGCTTTCTCAAGTCTAAAAACATGGTTTGGAAACTTTGTATTTTCAAAACCAGGGGGTTGAACTACGTACACCTCCTCTTGAATGTAACCATTCAAGAAGGAAATTTTTACATCCATTTGATATAATTTAAAATTCTTATGGCATACAAAAGCGAGTAGCATTCTAATAGAAGCTAGTCTTGCTATAGGTGCATAGGTTTCATCATAGTCTATTCCCTCTTACTGATTATACCCTTTGGCTACTAATCTAGCTTTGTTTCTTACTATGTTTCCATCTTCATCCAGTTTATTGCGAAAAACCAACTTGGCACCAATGATGGTGTGGTGGTCAAGTTTTGGGACAAGTTTCCATACCTTGCTTCTTTCAAATTGGTAAAGCTCTTCTTGCATAGCAACAATCCAATCACTGTCTTTTAGTGCTTCTTCTATGTTCTTTGGTTCAATCATTGAGATAAATGCAGTATGGTTGCATATCTTTCGGGATTTAGATCTGGTTTGGATTTCTCCATCTAAATCCCCTATTATGTTTTCTAAGGGGTGATTTCTATGGGGAATAACTTCCTTAGGTAGTGTTTCTACTTTTTTTACAGTAAAATCATTTGTTTTTTTTACCTTAGGATCATTAAGAGACATCATTCACTTTGTTCTTTATATTGTCAAGTATGATATCATCATCATCAATGCGAGATTTATTCAAGTCATTAGGCAATGATTCATCAAATCTAACATTTATAGATTCTTCAACCATTAATGACTTCTTGTTGAAGACTCTATATACTCGGCTGTTGAGTGAATATCCCAAGAATATTCCTTTATCAGATTTTGCATCAAATTTTCCAAGGTGGTTTTTATTGTTCAGGATGAAACACTTACAACCAAATACCCTAAAGTAGTCCACCTTTGGTAGTTTACCAAAGTATAACTCATATGAGGTCTTGGAAAGCAAAGGCCTGAGAATTATTCGATTTAGCACATAGCGAGTTGTGTTGACAGCTTCAGCCCAAAAATATTTAGGCAAGGAATACTCATTGAGCATTATCCTAACGGTCTCTTGTAGTGACCTATTTTTCCTTTCAACAACCCCATTAGATTAAGGTGTTCTATGAGCGGAGAAGTTATGGTCAATTCCATACTTATTGCAACATAAGTCAAACGGACTTATATTGTCAAATTCTCCTCTATGGTCACTCCTTACAGAGGTTACTGTATACCCTTTCTGATTTTGTAATCTCTTTCACAGAGTTACAAACTCATCGAAGGCGTCATTTTTATTTCTAAGAAAGACAGTCCATGTGTATCTAGAGCATAGTTAGCAAATTCGGATTCAGAAATTATTCGGGCGGAGAATTATTCGGAATAATTCGATTGATTAATTTAAGGATTCGGTCAAAAAAGCGGTCAAAAAAGCGAATATGACGTTTTGTTTTTTTGTTTTTTTGCTTTTTTTTGCTTTTTTTTGTTTTTTTTTTTAAATATTGTTTAAGTGGACCGAATAATTCGGTTTAATTCGGTTCGGACCGAATTATTCGCGTTTTAAATTCAAATTAGTAAAATTCGCGTTTTTTACCGAATTTTATTTTTAATTCGGATTCGGTTAGAATTTTTTATTTAATTCGGAAAAATTCGGTTCGACCGAATAATTCGCGAAATATTCGGCCGAATTGCTAACTAGGATCTAGAGTAGTCATCTACAATTACAAAAGTATAAGTTTTACCATTCATACTTGATACATTAATAGGTCCAAATTCCAAAGGTCTTGAAGAAGAAACAATGTTCTTCGACTTATGGGAAACTTTGGTTTGTTTGCCCTTTTGACAAGCATCGCAGAAATTATTTTTCCCATATTTGATTTTAGGAAGATTTCTAACAAGATCCTTGGATGCAATGGTTTGGATTAACTTGACATTTACATGTCCAAGTCTTTTATGCCATAATAAGGATTCACTATGGTTAGAAACCAAACATGCATTCAAGGAACTTGTTTCTTCAAGCATGCAAACATATATATTGTTCTTCCTAGAGCCTTTTAAAATTGTTGGCATATTTGATGTAACAGTAAAAAACATCAAATTCTAGTTTATATCCAATACCACATAATTAACTTGCACTCAGAAGGTTATAGTTCAGATTTTTCACATAATAGATATTTGAAATTGAAATATCTCCTAGTTTTATCTTTCCAATTCCAGCAATTTTTCCTTTGCTGTCATTTCTAAAGGAGACCCATCCTCCGTCGTAGTCCCGTAAGCTTGAAAATATGTTCTTGTTGGATGTCATGTTTGGAGCATCCACTGTCGATTACCCACTTGGCTTCCACCTTATTCTTCAAGCATACCTACAACAACAGTTCAGTCGTACATTGGTCCCCATAATCTCATGGGCCTGTCATTGTTAGTGTCGAATGTTCCTATTGGGACCCAAGTAGTCTTGTACTTTTTAGATCTTTGGTTTTGCCTTTGAGATGACCTTAGGTTTCTTTGGGTCCTTTGAGGTTCATATGTCCCATTTGGTCTTTGAGGAGTGTAATACCTTTGAGGTCTATAGGACCCTTAGGTTTGGTATTTCCCATGAGGTCTATAGGACTTCCAAAGGTAGTTCCCATAACCTTGGTATTGCCTTTGGGTCCTTTCAATAGAGTATCCCCTTTGAGATTGGGGTATTCTATATCTAGGCATAGGTTTAGGATCCTCTTGAGGCCTATATTGCCTTCTTTGGGGTGTTTAATAGTAACCATGATTAACTCTGATTCTTGGTCTCTCATTTTGAGAGTTTGTGGTTTTTCTTTTCCTAGCATTGCATTGGTTTATGGAATGCCCTATTTTCTTACAAAAGCCACATTTGACATAAGAAGTGGATGGTTGGTTACGTTGGTCACTTCTTGGATTCTCATTTTGTTTTTCTTTTCTCCTAGATGGATTGTGTTCATTATAACCCAGTCCTTCTCTATCATTAGGACCTTTCCTTTGAGATCCAAGGAGGTTGTCAAGGTTCCTTTGCCCTTGGGTAAAGGTGCAAAGGGTGGAGTTTAACTTAGAGTTTTCTTCCTCAAGTTCACTCACCTTTGAGGTTAGTGCATCCACTCTTTTGTTGAGTATGTCAACTTCTTTTTTCAGATTATTTTTATCTAACTCTAATTTTAGACTTTCTTCATATAATGCTTCGAAGGCTTCTTGAAGTTCTTCATTAGAGTCATTTATGAGAGAATTAGGTTGGGTTTGACATACCTTTTGATCTTCATCTCCGATAGCCATTAAAACTAGGTTGGTGACTTCTTCAGAGTCGCTCTTTTCTTCTTCATCACTTGAATCTCATGTGGCTACATAAGCCTTCTTCTTTGGTTTATGTGGGCATTCAGTTCTGAAGTGACCAAGCTTTCTACACTCAAAACACACAACATCTTTCGAGGAGGTTTCCTTAGTTTTGAATTTGGACTTACCTTTCTCTCCATAAGGTTTATCTCCGTAGGATTTGTTTTTGTGTTGCATTCTTCCTTTCTTCTTGAGGAATTTGTTGAACTTCCTCGTGATGAGAAATATTTCTTTCTCCATATCGAACTCTACATCTTCATCGTTGTCACTTACCTCTTCTATTGTTTGGGAGGATTTTAACACTATAGTCCTCCTTTTGTTCTCGGGATTTGGTTTATCAGCATTCAACTCTACTTCATGAATTTGTAAAGACCCCAGCAAGTAATTCAGAGATATCTTCGTTAGATCTTTGGCTTCTTCTATTACTATTTTCTTGGGTCTCCAAGTTGTAGGGAAAACTCTCAAGATTTTTCTAACTTTTTCAGCATTAGTGTAAATCTTACCTAGACTTTTAAGGCTATTCACAATGTCAGTAGAACGATTAAATATGGAGGTTATAGATTCATTTTCTTTCATAAAGAAAGACTCATAATCTGGGACAAGTTGATCTGCCTTTCTTTCATTTACCTCTTCCGTACCTTCATGTGTGACTAGGAGCATGTCCCAAATTTCTTTGGCTGTGCCATATGCTATGACTTGGTTAAATTCTTGCTCGTTGAGGGCACACTGAAGAAATGTGATAGTGCGGAAGTTGTACTGAATGAGGGTTATGTCATCTGCTATCCATTCTCGTTCTTCCTTTAGTATTGTCTTTCCATCTACAATTTTGGTAATGGTGTATGGTCCATTCTTTATGGCCCTCTATACGAAGATGTTTTGACCACACACGAAGTTTTGAAATCTGCACTTCTAGAAAGAAAAGTTCTTTATTAAAGTAAGAGGGTCTCGAGGGGTTCATGCCATCTCGTGGTCCTTGGAATGTGGCCATGGTCTTTGACTCACTTTTAAGACAGAATACTCTTAAATAATTTGAGCCCCGCTCTGATACCAATTGAGATAACTTAGAGGGGGTGAATAGGTTATACTAGTGGAAATTTAATCTTTTCGAAATAATATCCCTAAGTGTGATTGCAAATTAAAAAAAATGTGGAATAAATAGGCACAATCACACAACACAAGATTTATAGTGGTTCGACTCAGTCCGAATCTAGTCCACTCCCTACAAGAATCCTCTTGTAAGGTATTCCACTAGTTCTCCCTTTCAATACAGTAGGAAGGGAAGAAAACCTTTACAATCTTTTGTGGATAAAAGTATCCTTACAAATCCGCTTTACAGGCAGAGAGGCGCCTTTACAATCTCCTTTACAGGTAGAGAAACACATTACTTTTTTTAGGATAAGAGAATCCTTACAATCCTAAGTATAGTCTAGAATTGTAAAACAGTAAATAGAGAAAAGTGAAATAAGAGGAATACCTCTGGTGTGGTGCAAATGATGATAGTGATAAATGAATGATGCACCTTTTTATGAAGTCTTCTCTGTAACTTTGACTTACACAAAAGAATGTAGAAGACTTGATTGAGACTTGAACTCTTCTGAAATAACTGCTCAAGTAGAATAGGATAACTTTTTAACTCTTGTATACTCACAATAATGCTCTTAATGTTTAGACTTAATTATTATTTAATTTAAAGTATCTTAGGTATTTATAGGTGAGCTTAAGAGAGCATTTTAGGCAGCAAATCAGGCTCTAACGGTCATATTCTAGGTCCATTGGTCAACCTCCATCAATAGCCGGTTGATTGGAAAGAGCCGTTGGAGATAGAAAACTAGCCATTAGAAGTGATCCAGGCAAGTGCCGGTCGACCGGGACTTTCATCTGGTCGACCGGCTATGACCTCGGATAGGTCTGGTCGACCGGCTGGAAGAGCCGGTTGACCGCCTACAGTTCTGTCCTGTTTTTGATAGACAACTGTCATACTGACCAGTTGTCAGTATTTCGGCCATAACTCTTCGATCTGATATCGGATTAACCCGATTGAAGATGTGTTGGAATCATGACTTGATTTCCTACAACTTTCATGGGGGTTCATATCCTGATACCGACTCTAAGGTTTCCCAAAATACCCTTGAGTCTGGTCGTAGTGATTTTCACAGAAAACTACATAGGACATGTATTTCTAATTATGTTTCACACCACCTATGGACTTCCATGCTTGGTCAAGGGATCTCCTAAAGTCATTATAGTATGATGATATGCGATGCATGAAGTGCGTGTATATATACATAAAGAGTGTACATTATACAAGGTGCACTGGCCTATCCTAGGGTCTTCATCTCGAGTCTTGAAGTCTTCATCTTGACTTGGCGTTCCATACTTAGGATTTCATCTCTTTAAGCTTCAAGGTTGTATCTCCATGAATTGTTCCTTGAGTTATTGACTTGAGCTTTCCAAGTGTGTTTCTTCTTTTGCTAATCAGACTTATCAAATCAAGAATACATGAAATTTTCTTCTCTTTTTTTATTTATTTATTTATTTATTATTATTATTATTGTTATTATTATTAATTTTTTTTTGGGGGGGGGGGTGTGGTGAAATCTTTTAGTTTGGACTGAAATCTTTCAGCCTGGCCCTGTTTATGTTGTTCCAATCCCCTGTCTGTGTTCTGCATTGGGATGTTGCCATTTGTAGACTGCCATAATATTATTCAAGTTAAATACCTAAATATGTTCTGCATATATCTGTTTGTCATGTTTCCTGCTACAACTTCTCTGCAATTGCATTTACCTGCATAAATCTTTTAATGATGCTCATAGTGATTTCAATAAATAGTATGGTAATTAAAAAAAATAATAATGATGATGGTTTGAAATTAGTTGTGTTGATGGAAAACAACCATTAGAACCAGTAATATTTGCAGATTGAATTAATAATACTTCCATTTCTGATGTGGTTTGTTTAGTTTCATATATTTTACGGACGTATTTTCATGGGTTTAAAAGATTTTTTGGATAGTTGTTTGTTAACACCAAAACACATATAGGAGTGTGGGCATGTTCCCAACAAAGCTCACCTTTGTAGTTGCGATCAACCATATCTGGATGGAGTGCAATATCCGAAGATGGACTTTCAATTCCCGCTCTTTTGACAAGATTGGTTTCATCCGTCACAGTTCAGTTTGTAATACCCGAGTAATAGGCTCTTTATTGTTTACTGAGGTCTCCCCTCCTCTTAGAGGAGTCCTCTATCAACTCCCCCTCCCCCAATTGATGTTCCACCATTTTGTATGCCCCCTGTTAGTTTGGCCCTCTGGCCTTTGAGCACCTCTTGGGCTTTGTGTCTCTTTCCCCCCCTCTCCCTTTGTATATTCTTCCTCCTGGTAATGAATTATTTATTCATCCAAAATAAAAATGGGGGTTTTTCTTCACAAAAGGGGCAAGAAAGGTGAGAGCTAGCAAGAAATCTCATCAAAATAGGGTATAAAACCTCACGTGACTGGTTTGACCGAGTCGAGTCAAGTCGAGACAGAGAAATGAACTGAAATGTTGGCAGAAACCAGGATCTGTAGGGAGATAATGTAGTTTTCCAACATCACCTATGTCTTGACTCTTGACTCGCCAAAGGCAAAACCGAGATATTAGCGAGATCTTGGCAAGACCTTGAACTATGTTAAGGCCTACAATTATACCACAATCTGTATGTAAGTCAAATATCACTCATTTTTCCACTAACTGTATGTGTATTGTTTTGGATTATTCTCTAGGTGGAACTGGAACCGGAACTGATTTATCTACCCTGGAGGCTTTAAAGGAACCCTTTTTGTCCAAAAAGCTACTGACTCTTATTGAAATTTTGTCTACTTTTAGGTTGGTATTTTCTATTTACCCCATAAGAAACATGCTGTGTAGGGGTTGATTTAATAACGCATTTTTGTGAATCTGACACTTTTATTTATTTATTTTTTTAAATTATACATGACTCTGATACTGTATGAGAAAACGTAAAGTTAATGCATTATTTCTGCCTGACATTTATGTATTTGGTTTACAGTATATGTGTACATTTTTAGTGCATATTAATGGTTAACATACTCTTGTAACATCCTGATCAAAGAGGGATTTGACAATGGAGTGTTTTATGGGCATAGATTTTGAAGAAGCCATCATTTTCTGATGATCTGCCTTTGATAATGTGTTTCTAGCATCAATTGTGGCATTGAGTTCCCTCACACCTTCTCTTCTAGAGGGTTAATGGTAAAAGAGTACAGAAACTGTAAAGTCGATAAACTAATGTTCGAAGTTATTTGTTTAGTAATTTCATGTATAGTTTTTACAGGTCATAACAAAAATCTAGTTTTAGAAACTTGGTAATGAGCTTCAGGTTAGGCCTCTTTGCATTTATTGGATAATGTTTCTGAATCTTTCAATGGTGAAAGAATTGTATAAATCATGTCTTAATCTTGTGGTCCTTAGCGTAGATTTCAAATATCCTTTGCATTACCATTTTATGAGTTGTCCTTTGCTTAGAATTGGAGCATGGAGCAAGTTGGAACTAATGTGTCTCAGATGGGCTGGAGTAGCTCCAGAATGTGTCTATCATGGTACTTAGATAATTTGCATATCACTCAGTGAGAAAACTATTGGGAGAAAGGGGGGTTTCACCCGGGGGTGGGGGGAGGGGAGGAGTACTGTTGTCTATGAAATTTTAAGGCTATGATTTGCTCGTAATAATTTATAAGAGCATTAATCTCATTTATAATTCTTTTCTATAAATTTTTTTAGTTCTATCTTTTAGTTAAAGGTAACGGGAAGTCATTGGTGAAACCATGTTGTATTTATTGGGAAGGATACTGAAGAGGTGGGGAGATTCATTCTGAAACATTTGTAGCTTTTTGTACAGAATACTTATTTTGAACAAACTTATTTTAGGGATAGAATGGAAAGAGGGTAATGAAGTAAGTTATAATTATTACATGAAAGCCTCCTACTCATCTCAGAGTAATAGCTCCTTGATGAGCTTCGTTTCTCAGACATGCATTTGCATATTAGAAAAAACACTCGAAATGTGGGATGCCAGTTCAAGAATATTTCACTCCTCTAGTTCTTGCATAATTGAGCATTGAATTTTTCTGAGTTTTTTCGCTAATGATATATATTGGAAATTTACTTTTTCCCTTCTCATTATGTCAGAATTCTCTTGGTAATTCTCATTTATCTATGAGATTGTGACTAAAATTTGTAAACAATTTTTTTCTGTTTTTTGGCATAATTTGTTGTAACTTTTTTTGCCACAGGTTACAGCCAAATATGAAATGCATTGTTTTTGTGAATCGGATCATTGTTGCAAGGTCCTTGTCCTTCATTCTCAAGAACTTGAAGTGCTTAGAAATTTGGAAGAGTGATTTCCTGGTAGGGATCCATTCTGGACTCAAGAAGAATATGTCTCGGAAAATCATGACTTCCATTGTTGAGAAGTTCCGCTCCGGGGAGGTACAGTTCCACTGTTTCATTTAGTGTTACATTTCTCCCAATACTACACTACTACACTGTGTAACAAGGACATTGATAGGATTGCTTGTGTGAAGCATGGCATCAAGTTCTCTACTACTAATATTTCTAATGTTTCATATGGAAAACAGTAGTCCTGCTTTGGCGGGGAAGTCTTGAAATTTTATTTGTGGCTAGGACCTTAAAATATGTTTTTAAAATCTTGTAGATATTCCTAGCTTTCCCTCCCACCCAATTGACCATAAATTTTTTATCTATTGATAATTTTCTTAAAGGCAAAAGGGAAAAAAATACAAAGTATGGTTCATCCCAACACAAACGTAAACCAGCCTATATGATCAGGTAAAGGTTGGAAAACATTTATTATCTGCTTGATTTCTTGTGAGATTAGCTCTATAAACTTGATCATAAAATTTGGGAAATCACCGGCTTCATCATATTGTTTTGTAAATGATAACAGTGTATCCAAATGGTTAAGGCTGCTATGTTGATGATGGTGGTTAGAAGACAATGGATCTATATTACCTTTGTCATGCATGCTTGGCATTTAAGGATTATGTTGGACTTCTCTCTAAACTTCAGCTTGTTTCTTATTGTTCAACTTTGCAGTTGAATCTGTTGGTTGCAACTAAAGTGGGGGAAGAAGGACTTGATATTCAGACATGCTGCCTTGTAATAAGGTTTGATTTACCAGAAACTGTTGCCAGTTTTATACAGTCTCGAGGCCGTGCACGGATGCCACAGTCCGAGTATGCTTTTTTGGTTAACAGGTGCTTTTTTGTATGCAAATGCTGTATCTGGAACAATCTTTGGCTTGTAAACTTTATAAACCAGTTCATTTGTTTACCTTCTGGTTTATGCAGGGGAAACCGGAAAGATGTTGACCTGATCGAAAGTTTTCTAAGTAACGAGGATCATATGAATAAGGAAATTACATGTAGAACATCTGGAGGGACATTTAAAGCAATTGAGGATGCAATCTACAGAGTTGATATTACTGGTGCCTCAATTAATGCTAACTATAGTGTTTCCTTACTCCACCATTATTGCTCCCAACTCCCTCATGATGAGTATGCCATTGTTCCATTGTGACTTTCAATTTTTGCTGCTCAATCTGGTTTATTTAGATTTGGAAACCCATGATCTGTTTTGAAATTTACTGTCCTGCTATTTTGTCTGTTAGACATACATTTGTCTTTCTCTGCAGATATTTCAACCCTACGCCAGAATTCTTTTACTTTGATGATTTAGAAGGAACACTCTGCCATATAATTCTACCATCTAATGCTCCCATTCGTGAAGTTATCGGTGTATCCCAGCCTTCAAAAGAATTAGCTAAGAGAAATGCTTGTCTGAGAGCATGCGAAGAATTGCATAAACTGGGTGCCCTCACAGACTATCTTCTACCAGGCCAAGTTGATGAAATGGAAGGATTAGCGTTGCCATCATCCAACTCTGGGAGAAGTGAAGGTGTAATTTTTCATTCTTTGTTATATCTTGTTGATACATGTCCTTTTCATAATGTTATAGGGGCGCAATCATTCTATTTTCATTGGCAGATGAGTCCTTGCGAGGAGAAATTCATGAGATGTTAATACCTGCTGCTCTCAGAGTACCATGGAATAACTCCGAAAATATTATCATACTTAATCTTTATTTTATAAGTTTTACGCCTATTCCAGAAGATAGACTGTACCAAAGATTTGGTCTTTTTGTAAAAGAACCTCTTCCGGGGGAGGCTGAGAAAATGGAACTTGATCTTCATCTCGATCATGGTAGAATTGTGAGGACAAATCTTATTCCTTCAGGGTTGATTGAATTTCTTAAGGATGAGGTAAAAAAATTTCTCAGTAAGTGAGGCGACTTTCCTTATTTCCCTTTAGTAATTTTATGATGAAGTTTATGGCCACTTGCCTTGTTTCCCTTCAGTAATTTTACAATGAAGTTAATTTTTTGACAGATTTTGCTAGCAGAGCATTTTCAAGAAATGTTTCTCAAGATCATACTTGACCGCACTGAATTCCTTTCTGACTTTGTACCCTTGGGGAAGAATGAGTTATCTCAATCATCAACCTTTTACTTGTTGCTTCCCGTCAAGGAGCATGTACATGAAAATGCAATGACTGTTGACTGGGAGATTGTTAGAAGGTGCTTATCTTCACCAATTTTCAAATTTCCCACAGGTGCTTTTGAAAATAGTGCTCTTCCTGTCAACCAGACCTTGAAGCTTGCTAGTGGTCCTACAAAGATAACTGACATCTTGAACTGTTTGGTGTTCGTCCCACACAAGAAGTCGTTTTTTTTCATTGATGGCATTCTTTCTGAAAATGGATACAGCCCATTTAAGGATTATTCAAGCTATGAAGAGTACTTCATGAAGCAGTAAGTAATTTATTCACTCAATTGTTTTACTTTATCCACAATTCTATGATGTTCTGGATCCATTGTTACAGTGTGCTTGGAAATCTTTACTGCTGCTATCTCAGTTCATTGAGAGAACTAAAATAGCATCCATATCTCGTTTCAATCTACGTCCTTGTTGGTCAGTAGTTTTTGACAAGTTCAAGTATGATCTCATTCTTTTCAAGAATATACTTGGTTGTTGGTTCTAGGTAACAATTATTTCTTGATTTATTCATAAGCATGCTTTTTTTTTGAATGAATAAATAAATACATTACCAAGCAAGAAAAGAATGTACAAGGGAAGGGGGGGGGGGAGAAAAAACACAAAGGCAAAAAGCCCACAAGACAAAAACACAGGCTAAGGGCAAAGGGCGCCATCAACGACAAAATGATATATAAAAAAGGTGGGGTGGAGATAAAGAGGAAGGGAAGCCCGAGGACACAATAGTAAGCATGTTCTTTGGGGTGTCATGCACCATGCGGTGGCGGAGGCGGAGGCGGAGGCAACAACCAAGTTTGGAGCTAACATCAAAGTAGGCTTTCCAAATCTTGTCATAGGACCTAGAATTGGAATTCCATCTACGAAGATTGCGGTTCATTCAGATATGGTTGATGGTAGCCCCAAAAGGCAAGCTTTCTAGCAGTATCACAAGTGGTGGAACCACCAAAGGCCATGTCAACCCAAATCTATTCTCTGCTTAAAGGAAGGATCTTCAACGGGAAGGCCAGCAGGAACTAAGGACTCTACTATAGACAGTGGAAGAGAAAGAACAGAAGAAAAGGGGATGATCAACATCTTCAGTGCCATTCCAGCAAAGACAGCAAGAATAGGGAACTTGAATGTGCCGATGGATGAGGAAGGATTGCGATGGGAGGCAGTTAGAAAGAGTTCAATAAGCAATAAAACTGTGGCGAGGGATATAGCCTTTACACAAGATGATGTTGCACAAAAGGATAAGAGGATCCTTTGTACAAATGAAATCCCAAGAAGAGGCAAAAGAGAACAGTCCCATAAGGGATGGGGTCAGATAGTCTTATCCTGTCTTCCTCGATGGCCAAGGGGTGGAGGAAGGGAGGACCAGAGATCTGCAAGAGAGTGAGAGGAGGGAGGAGGAGACCAATCCCCCTGAGAGAAGATGGAGGCAACTTTAGCATCTCTTTTTTTTTGGGTGAATAAATAATTCATTACCAAAGAGACAGGAAAAATATACAACCCTAAAAAAGGAGGAAAAGAAAGCAAAACCCTCAAGGGGATACAGGATGTCCTGAGTACCGAGCTTGGGAGCTCCCAAGAAGCAACAATGTGACAATTTATGGGGGAGGGACAAGATAAAGAGACTTTCAAGATCTTTGCTTTGATGTCGACGAAGATGGAGTTCCAAATCTTTCCAAGCAGCCGAGAATTGGAGGTCCATTTCCTATGATTTCTCTTCATCTAGATTTGATTTAAAGTAGCACAGAAGGCAAGTTTTCCCACATAGTCACAAATGGTCTTCCCTTGGAAGGACATATCCACCCAAACTCACTCTCTTTGGAAGGGGAGATTTCTTCTATTAACTGGCTAGCATTTGGAGAGAACAAGCTTCCAGATGGAGGAGGAGACAGTGCAATTAAAAAAGAGGTGATTCCTATCTTCCGGACCCGAACCACAAAGGTAGCATAAAGGAGAGACTTGGATCCTTCTTTGAATGGGGAAGGCTTACGTGGGGAGGCAATTCAAAAAGATTTGCCAGGATGTGAAGCTTTGACGAGGGATGTGGTGCTTGAACCAGATGAGCTTATGCCAAGAGGGTGGAGGACTATGATTTCCGCAGAAGTCCCAGGCCGATTTTTCACTAAATTTACCATTTGAGGCATGGTTCCAAACAATAGTATCAGATCTCCTGAGACCCGGATGGGGGATGCTTGGAAGAGAAGACCAGATTTCAGCTAATTGGTTGGAGGCAGGAACAGGGAGAGCCATGAACTAGTAGAGATGATATCAGCAACCATAGCATGTCTTGGGAGCCCAGAATTATATATATTTCTAGCACTGAGAATCTGAGAGAGTAGCCTTTTAAGGTGCCAAGGGTCCAGCCAAAGATAGGTGGAGGTACCATCCCCAATACGGGTGAAAATAACTTTGGACACCCTAGATCTTAAAGAAATTAACTTGCACCACACCCAGGAGGCATCAAAAGGAGAGTAGACTGACTAAAAGGTTTCCTGCTTGAGAGGATACGAATACACCCAATCCACCCAAATGCTTTTCTTCTTGGTAGCTACCTTCCAAATAAGCTTGATGATGCCTACCATGTTGACATCCTTGATGTGTCTCAAACCGAGACCCCCTTCATTCTTGGGAAGGCAAACAACGACCTAACTAAGGGGGCAGAGAAATCTAGAGGATTCACATCCTTTCCAGAGGAAGGAAGCAAATAAACATTTCAGCTTGGCCATGATCTCCTTGGGTAAACTGTAGATGCCAGACTAATAGATATAGGATGCTTAAAGGACAGATCTGATAAGCTCTAGTCGGCCTGCAAAGGATAAAAGCTTTCCTTTCCATAATTAGAGACATTTTCTGATGATATCCAGCATAAGGGAGCAGTGATGGCTAGAAAGCCTTCCGGGGATGAGCCGAAGACCCAAATACTTGACCGGCAGAGAGCCCAAAGCAAAACCTATTTTCTGAAGGGGGGAGAGCTTGGAGGCTTCCGAAATCCCAGTAAAGAAGATGAGAGATTTCCTAGGGTTGATGCGAAGACCGGACATTGAAGCAAAGAGGCTCAGGCATTGCATAATGGTGTCAAGGGAGGAATCATCAGCTCGAGAAAAGATCATCAGATCATTAGCAAAAGCAAGGTGAGTGAGACTGATGGTCTTGCATTTGGAGATGGGGGAGATGGAACCCTAGTCAGAAGCACCTTGAAGACTGCGGGAGAGAACCTCCATAGCAAGACAAAATATGTAACGAGATAGAGGGCATCGATGACGAATGCCAGTAAAAGAGGAGAAGTATCCCACCGAGCTGCCATTGACCAACACTGAAAATTTGGGAAAGGCAGTGCAGTGATAGATCCAGTTGGTGAAGACAGGGGGGAAGCCCATTATGCTGAGAACTGAAACAATATAATCCCATCTTAAGAAGTTAAAAGCCTTGTGTATGTCAATTTTCATGAGAGCTGCTGGGGGGGTGGGATTTTCTATCAAATCCTCTAACAATCTCATGACAGAGAAGGATGGTCTCCAATGGACCTTCCCATAATGAAGGCAGACTGGTTGTCAGTTTGTCACTAACAAGGGTGTCAATGAGGATCTTGATCCGATTGGCAAGGATCTTTGCAATAAACTTTGGCATATCTACTTAAACTAAAGGAGTAGATAACTCTCAGGGAGATAAAAATGTGGATGCCAGATGTGTGCCATGGGTCAAGCCAGAGAGAGGTTGAGCTGCCATCTCCAATGGAGCAGGAAATAACACTTAGGAGTTAGGGTTAAAGGTCTAAGGGAGAGAATTTTGTGGCAGATCCAAGGGGAGTCAGAGGGAAGGAGGCAGTCCATAGAGAGTCATTTTTTTTTTAGAGGTAGGAATAGACCTAAGAGACCCAGATATTATTGTGATTGGAAGCAAGATTCCAAGTGAGTTTGAGGATGCCCATAGTATTAACATCTTTGATTCTTCTTAAACCCAAACTTCCTTCGATTTTAGGGCAACATACATTTTATCCTAACTTAAAGGGTGAAGGAATTTTGAAGGGTCAGAACCTTTCCAAAGGAAGGAGTGAAGCAGGGACTAGTAGATTTGATGATGGATACAGGGAGAATGAAGGCATCAGGCCAGTACAAGTACATGGATTAGAGTATAGATTTGACAAAAATGAGACAACCTTGCATAGGAGAGAAGTTTGCCTTTCCCTCATGAGGTCAAGCATAGGAGTACAATAGTGGGCTATAAGTCTGGCAGAGATAAGAGGCAGCCCAAGGTAATTGACTGGGAGAGGCAACCCAAGGTACTTGATTGGGAGAGAGCCAAGGGAAAAAGTAGTCGTCTCCAAAAGGCTAGCAATAGAAGGATTAGGGACGCCAGAGAGGAAGAACCTGGATTTGAGGAGATTAATACTGAGGCCCAAGAGATTTGAAAAGAGGTGGAGGTTAGTAGAAGATTTGATGGATCCAGATTTTCAAGGGAAAGGGAGAAGAGGAAGGAGGAGAGAGGACAACCTTGCCTAATTCCCACCAAAGAGGGGAAGCAGCCAGTAGGGCTACTATTGACATGGACAGAGAAGCGGGGAGAGGAGATACAGAAGTGGATCCAATGAACAAAAGTTGGGGGGGGGGGGAAGACATCTGGATCAGGACTGGAGATGAAGTCCTATTTGTTGGAGTTAAAATTTTTGTGAATGTTGATCTTAAGGATGGCAATCGGAGAATGGGATTTCTTGTTAAATTTTCTGACAATCTTATGGTGCAAGATAATGTTGTCAGCAATGCTTCTTCCAGCAATAAAATCAGAGTGGTTAGCACTAACAAGGGAGTCAACAACCCTTTGGATCCTATTGGGAAGGATTTTGGTAATGAACTTATAAAGGGATTGCAAAGGGAGATAGGTTTGAAGTCAGACATGGAGTAAGCTCCCTCAGACTTACGGATGAGGCACAAGAAGATGTGATTAATCCTTTTGATCTAATTTTGGGAAAAGAAGAAGCTTCTGATGGCATAGATAAGGTTAGACTTAATGATATCCCAACAGGAAGAGAAAAATCCCATACTAAAGCCATCATGCTAAGGAGATTTATTGGCTTTGTGGGAGAGGATGGCAGCTAGGACTCATCATCAAAGGGGATGAAATAGAGGGAAGGAAGGAGGTGTTTATGGTTGCATTTATTGATTAAACCATGGGGAAGGCGAGGGAGTGGAATTGGAAGGAGGATGGAATAGCTCAAAAAAATATGAAACAACCTCCGATTTGATTTCTGCAGGGGAATGAAAGGGGTACCATCATTGGACACGAGCAAAAGCATAGAGCTAGCATACACTCTAGCCTTCAGGGATCTGTGGAAGTAAGCGGAGTTATAATCACCTAACTCAAGCCATTTGATTCTGGATTTTTGACAAAGAAAGTGCTCCTCTTGGGCGAGGAGGGAGTAGAGCTCCAAGACAACCAACTTCTCCTTATCAGCAAGGTCATGATTATGAAGATCAATTTGGATCTTAGATTGGATGGAATCAAGCTTGTCTCTGCAAGAGGAAACCCTAAAAAAGAATTTTCCCAATGAGGAGTTCCAACTTTTGAGAGCCAACTTAACATTTTTTAGCTTTCTGAAAAAGGCTAATAGGGGAGAGGAAAAGGCATGGACATAAATGTTCCAGGCTTCTCAGACAATGGGGAGAAAATCATGATGAAGGACCACACGTCAAAGAATTTGAAAGGTTTGGGACCAAATGAGATGAGAGGGCGGACATAAAAGGGAGATGGCATTATGATCAGAATTACCAGGAGGATCAAAAGAGGCATGAGAGGCGGGGAGCGAAGCTAGCCAAACTTCATTGATAAGGACCCGGTCAAGTTTGCAAGCAACTCTACTAGGCCCGTTTTGGCGATTGTGCCAAGTGAGCTTGATGACTAACCATCTTAAGTCATTCATGCCAGCATCTTCAATGCAGTCGTTAAAAGGATTTACAGAGGAAGGGCCAATGGGATCACCACCATGTTTTTCATGACCATACCAGATCACATTGAAGTCTCCTGCCATCACCCAAGGGAGGGAGCTAGAGGACAATAAAAAAGAATAAAGATTAGCGCAAAGGGAGAGCCTATCGTGGGCACGATTCAAAGCATTGACAACGAAGAGGCAAGGATTGGATCCAAAAGGGGCAGAGATAGAAGGATGGATGTATTGAGCAGAAGCTGGAATTGATTTGGAGCTTGAGGGGGTTCCAGAGGATCCAGATACGTCCATTAGGGCAATGGTCATATTTGGAGGTGAAAAACCAATGAGGAGCCATGGAGGTCACAATACGAAGGGCATTAGGCTTGAGGACTTTGTTTTTAGGAGGCAATAAAGGACAACATTAGAGTGGATGACAGCATGCCTAGCCAAGGAATTCAGGCCTCTAACATTCTAGATTATCCAAGGGATCATTAAGAGGAAGGGGGTGCAGGGTTCGGACCTCCAAGGAGCTGGGGGAGGTCTTCTGGAGGCCAAAAGAAAGGGCGATTATGCATCCGATGATATTCCCTAATCAGAGATGGCTGGGTTGACAAAGAATTCTTGGTTACAGTAGCAGCACTTATGTTCTTGTCAAGGTCCTATATGAGCTATAATCTTTGGAGGAGGGCTTCTTCTTGCAAGTGGCAAAGGAGTGTAGGGGCACAATGGAAGCATCAGACGAGCAGGATGCAGTAGCGGCACCATCATGAGGCAAAGCATTGGTGTGAGGAGCAGTAGAAGATAGGCTACAATCTTCAACAACCAAAGGGGAGACGACCAAGGTATAAGCAGTAACAGCAAGTGACAAGTGTGCAAGATGGGCCTGCATGGACTAGAGAAGTTGAGGGGCTCCTTCCAAGGACATGGGAAGCCAATATGGAGATCTTGATGCCAAAAGGGCATCCACAACAGAAGAGGCAGGAGCAGACAAGGGTCGTGTGGCGGAGGAGGTACATGCAAAGATCGTTAGGGCAACCAAAGGAGAAGTAGGAGGCGTGCATGAGAATATCGAAGAAGCAGAGATGGAGGAGGTACCAACGGAGGTCTTTGGGGCAACTGAAGGAGCAATAGGAGGTAGGCAAGAGATGTCTGTGGCAACAGACAAGATCAGCAAACAAATATCATGTTCATGACTAGAGGAGAATCTCTCATCAGAATAGTCGGGTTGATGGTGGAGATCACGGGTGAGGGAGGACTCGGAGGGTTGGATAGATGACCCGAGAGTGTAAAAGTGGAGTTAGGTGGGTCAAGAAGGTTACAAGGAGTGATGAGCCAATTCGGGTTAGATGAAGTGGAAGGGTTAGTGGATAAGACTAGGTTTGGGAGGTATAAGGTAGAAGAGGGGGACGGTTGGGCTAATCCCGACAAGGCAGGACTGGTCAAAGGTGGTTAGGTTGAGATGTAAGGGAGAAAAAGGGTGTGGGGCCCCCAGAGAGGGGGGAGGGAAGGATGGGAGGAAGGGAGGAGTGCAAAAAGTGAGAGCCATCGGATACAGAGGATGGGATGGAGACAAGACTTAGTGGAGCGAGGTTTGAATAAGGTGAAGGGCAGAAACCAGTTTCAGTAGCCACCTGACCATCAGCGGAGATTACAAAACAAGGAGACAAGAAGCTTGAAGATCTGGAGGATAGATCCCCTTCGTCTTCATTGGGATCTGACAATGATAAGAGGAGGGCGAATTTTTTGTGCTCAGAGGTCCTTAGCTAGAGGTCCTTCGGCTCGATGGAGGAAGGTCTGGCCGACGGAAAGTTAAGGGCTTCGTTAGGCTTGGGGTCGGCCATGCGACTTCGATTCCGCGGACACGATTAAGTTTCTTTTTTCTTCCACAAGTCTGGAAAGGAGAGGGAGATTTATGAAGCCCTCCTTTAGAAGAGGGGTTCACCATGTCATGAAAGACTTCAGTTGCAGAGACTAACTTTGAGCAGCAAAGAGATGTGTTGTGGCCAAATGATTTACAGATCGAACACTGGGGGGGAAGCCACTCATAGTGAACAGATTGCACAAATGAAATCCCTTCTTCATCATGAATTGTAACAAAGGATGGAGGGGGTCTTTAGCCGAGATTTCGATGCAAATTCTAGCGAAGGATAATCGGTCCATCAATTCTGTTCTATGATCTGAGAACAGAGGATTTCCTATAATAGAGCCTATTAAGCTCAAGCCCCGAGCACACCAATAATGAAAAGGGAGGTTGGGGAGAGCAACCCAGACATGAATCAATTCGAAATCCACTTTGCTTAAGATGGAGTGTTCATCCCAAAGACGAAGGAACACCGGTTTTTTCCCAACCAGCCAAAGACCTCCTTCCAGCGCATAAATTTTTTCAACTTCATTGGAAAAATTAAAGATGAAAATCCCATTTTCGAGCAGATAGGTGGACAGCAGGCCTTGTATCCTCCATTGTTTAAAGAGAGAAGACTTGACAATGTGGAAAGGAGGTCTGCTCCCAAGGAAGTGACCGATCAAGCAGTTTTTCCATTTAGAAATCTCAGACTCAAGCAAGCCAGAGGGACATAACCCAATCTTCTTATCGTCTATGACAGGTGGGGTATAAAGAACACGGAATGACCAACTCTGGAGGGGGAAGGGTTATGTCTGACTGTAGAGTTCTAAGGTGTGGGTGTGGAGAGGGAAGAAACAGAGGAGGAGGAGGTGCTGGAGGTAACAGGTGGAGTATCGGAAGGGCTAGGAGCAGAGGTTTGAGGAGTTCCAACAGTAGAAACAGTAGAGGAAGGCAGGACAAGGGAGGGTTCAGGTCATCTTGGGAGGGGTCTTCGGGTTGGTGTATGTTACAACTTACTAATAGGTTGACATGCTTATTGAAATGTTTGAATTCCATGAAAATTGATTGATTACACTTTTCTCAGAAAATCCACATGCATATGTATGTGCATGGTACGTACATACGAAGAATCACATATGCATGTAAAAATTGTATCATTTTGGCTTTGCCATGTATCAAATTTCATGGTGCATCTCAAATGGCGGCCGGCATGGATAATGGATTTGACTTTGCCCCTTGAGTTTTATCCGTCAAACTGTTTTTCATGTCATTGACTTTTCAACCATTTCAAAGCCTTATTCTGTGACAGGGAAGACTGTTTATGCATAAGTAGTTGTCACCTGTAACTTTTACAATGAATTGTTTCCATCCATTCATTTATTTAACCTTTACCTTATTAATGTTCTTGTTCATATTATTCACTGAGTCAGGCTTGAGATTCGCCTTTTATACCCTGAACAGCCTCTTTTGAAGGCAAAACAGCTTTTTATTTTACGGAATTTACTTCATAACCGGATACAAGAGGATACAGGTATTGTGCACATGACAACTTCTATGTTTTCAGATTAAGATACTTGTTTTTTTCCCTTCCGACCAAGTGTCCAATATTGCCATGTCTTTTTCACTATGAAACCAGTTGGCCGAAAAAAAAAGGAGCACTTTGTTGAGTTACCTCCAGAGCTTTGTCAATTGAAGATAATTGGTTTTTCCAAAGACATAGGGAGTTCATTGTCTTTATTACCATCAATAATGCATCGTCTGGAAAATCTTCTTGTGGCAATTGAGCTCAAGGAGATGTTGTCAGCTTCATTCCAAGAGGCATCTGAAGTTACTACCTCTCGTGTAAGGCGTTCTCAAATAGTGTTTAATTTCTGCTTTGACAACTTATAAATGATATCAGTTATGATCGCAATGTTTACTTCCATGGATGTGGTCTTATTCATTTTAGGTCTTAGAAGCTCTCACAACAGAGAAGTGTTTGGAGCGCTTTTCACTTGAAAGACTTGAAGTACTTGGTGATGCTTTCCTCAAGTATGCAGTTGGAAGGCACCTTTTTCTTTTGTACGAAGCTCTTGATGAAGGAGAATTGACCAGGAGACGTTCTAATATTGTAAATAACTCTCATCTGTACGAACTAGCAACTAGGAGCAATTTACAGGTAATTTAATTTGGTTATACTCCATTGATGATGATGCAACCTAGGCTTTCTCGTGGGCCTTTTGTATTTCTGATCTCCTTATTGTAAAATAATTTGTATTGAATTGTCTTAATATATTTTTTTCATTTCCTTTGTTCTCTGGTAACTTCAAAAATATGAATTAAGAGGTAGGAAAAGCACCCCAAGAACAGAGGTTACAAGAGTACCTACTACTATCTCTGTGTGTTCCAACAAAGGAAAGCCACAACAATACAACAAAGGAATTCATGTTAGCCAATATATCCATCATCGCCATGTCTTTAAAATTTTCATATCACGTCTAAATGTTCATCTTATTGAAATAATTTTGTGTCTTCAAATCAAGGTTTTGGAAGGATAATGATATTTTTGGAGGAGTCTGAAACATAAGAAACCAATTGTTCCCAAAAACAATGCACAAAAAAAAAGAGGGTGGGGCGGGGGGGGGGGGGAATTAAGAAAAGTAATAACGCCAGTAGTATAACACTTTTACCGTCTGTGAAGATGGATTACGTTGAGAACGATGGTTTTGTGGTTTCTAAAATGGACTAGAGTGGTTGATACTTGATACTGTTAGAATTTAGAAGAGCCATCGTGGTTTGTGTTGAATTTGAGGGAGTCATGAAAATGCAATCTGTAGGTTTGTTGGACATTGCTGTTTTCTCTTTCTCTGTTTGGTGCTTGTATTTGCTGTTAGAGTTTATGTAATAGGGGTACTTTAGGAACTATTTTATTATTATGTTGCCTTATTTTGTATTTTATCTTTTTTCCTTTTGACATCCCTATGGAGGTATATGTAATTTCCCTAATATAGTTTGAATCTAACATATGTGAATAGATCTTTTCTCTCCCACTATTTGCACTCAGTCCCTCTCTTTCTTCTCTCATCTTCTCTTCTTCTTCCTTCCTCTTCTCTCTTCTCTTCCCTTATCTCTAACCCTAGTCCTTCTTTCTTCCAACTTGGTATCAGAGCAAAAAGGGGTTTGAGAGTCGACTAAGCATCCTTTTCTTATTCTTTGAGTCTCTCTTGGAACCCTAGAAAAGCAAAAGGTTCCAATAGAGGCTACACTATGTAAAATGATTCAACAAGAAGACCTAATGGAGTTCTAGAATCAAGTTTAAGACACTTGGAGGGAGATTTGAGACTACAAGGACCAATTGAAGCTCAAACTGAGAAGAGAAGAACTTCTCAGGGTTAGCGCCAACTTTGGAGTCAATCTCCTCTTTCTCTCTCATACGGCACTTGTTGGGATGTGGCTGGGCTTGTAAAGAATAGCCCAAGGGTCCTTGTTTGACCCCCCCCCCAAAGCCTTGGTTACTGATCTGTTGTATAGTTGGAACACAACTCCAAACTTCCCTACTATTGGGGATCCCCAACTTTCCCATTTTTTTGTTCTTTCGGCCTTGAATGGTTAGTATTGCAGTTATTGGTTTCTTTTGATGGATGAGTTATATCATATGAGGCCTGTATGTTGCGATTGTGAGTAAGCTTCGAAGTGAAAAGTGTATGTTGCAATCATGCATCCCTCAATTAGAGCTGGTCGGTATCCTTGTTATCTGGAAATTCTGGAGATATTTTTTCCAACTAGGCATGATCGTTAGCTAATATTTCCCTAAATAAATGGTTGGATCAATCTCTTCTTTGGACAGAGCCAATGGGCTGAATGTGACCAAATTATGGGCCAGGTACATGCTGGTCGATGGCTCAGAATATGGGCCAGAATTGAGCCAATTTGATGCCCAATCGTAGGCCCTGGCCTACCTCATAGGGTTTATTTTTTTATTTTGGAGTCCTATCAAGTCTTTATATTGTTTGAAGTTTAATATTGGATTTACATTAATATAATATGTTGTTTTTCGAACATTGATTTAAATTTAGCTGATAGTTTTTATTCATAGCATTCTATTACTAAAGTCTGCATTCACATCTCAGGTGTACATACGTGATCAACCATTTGAGTCCTGCCAATTCTTTGCAGTTGGTCGTCCTTGTCCAATAATCTGTGATAAGGACACAGAAATAATTGATTGTCAGCAAAAATGTGGAAGCATAGCATCAGCTCCAGCTGATGCTATTGATGTGAGGTGTAGGTGCCATCATTGGTTATACAGGAAAACTATTTCAGATGTGGTGGAAGCCTTGATTGGGGCGTTCTTAGTTGACAGTGGCTTCAAAGCTGCAATTGCATTTCTTAGATACATCGGTATAGAAGTGGACTTTGAAGATTCACAAGTTTCTACAATTTGCATAGCAAGCCGAGGCTACATGTCACTTGATGATTCTGTGGATATTGCTGCCCTTGAAAATTTGTTAGGATACCAGTTTCTGCATAAAGGTCTTCTTGTACAGGCATTTGTCCACCCTTCTTATAAGCATCCTTTAGGAGGATGCTATCAGGTATGCACTTATTTTTCTTTCTAGAAGTGGAGAGGGACAGTTTTTTCTTTTTTTCATGAATTATTTGAACCCATTCTCGAAAGAATTTCATGTCAAACGTATTTAGTAACACTCCTGCTGCCTTACCAGCGACTTGAGTTTCTCGGAGATGCTGTCTTGGATTACTTAATAACATGTTATCTATATTCAGTTTATCCAAAGCTAAAGCCAGGGGAGTTGACTGATTTGAGGTCGATGTATGTAAATAATAATTCCTTTGCCCGCATAGCAGTTTGCCGATCCTTTCACAAGTATCTTATCTCTGGTTCAGATAGCCTCTCTGAGGCAATCACAAAGTTCGTAACTTTTATGCAAACACCTGCTTCAGGAAAAGGCTTAATTGAGGGGCCTACATGTCCAAAGGTATTGCCTTGCATATCTAAATTCTGCATGTGGTGTGCCTTTTAGTTTAATATGCTAAAATTAGGAGTTACTATTTTGTAATCATCAAACTTGTTTAATTTATAAATCTATGCAATTCTCCAAACTGCTTATTTATTCTAATTGATAAAAAGGATATACTGGTGAAGGAGAATATATATTATAAGCAGCATAGTTCAAAATCTCGGGTTTTGGTTTTCCAGCCTGACCGAAATTTTGCAGAAACAGTGCATTTTTTGCCTTCAGTTTCAGTTGGCCATTTCAGGGGGCAAATAGCTGAAATGACCAAAATTTTGACTGAAATGACTGAATTTTGGCGAAACACTGAAATTTATGCTGAAACAGTCTCGATTCTGGGTTTTGCCTCCTGTTTTGTCTCGGCCATGTCGAAATTAGCGAAATTGCACCGAGATTTTGGCGAGTTCTCAAACTACGATTATAAGGTGAATAATTGCTCAATCATAAAAAGAAACAAAGCCATGATATGTCCCTTATACTTGACATATCCTTTATGAATAAGAGGGCACATGAGCTCTAACCATAATGGTTGATGGCTTCTAGGTTAGATTCTGACCAGTTAGGGCCTTAGGGGAAAGCTTTGCCAAGAGAAAATGTTTCATTAAGAATTTGTGATATAGCCGGCATAATGAAAAAGGAGGGGGCTGATTGATTGGCTTTGATTTGGTCTTGAGATTCGGTTTTGTCCTGGGATAGCAAGTTTTGGAACATTCCGGCAATTGTAGCTTGTGACTAGATTGGTTTTGATTTTGTTGCTAGTTTGGTTTTGCAATCATATCTAGTCTTATTTCAGTTTATAAATTCTGTAAGTAAGTTGGGATTAGTTTCTATATGTCCTTGTCTAAGATTGGAATGTTAATGTTTAATATTGTTGATTTGGGGAATTGAGCTTATGTCGAATAGACACCAGTCCCTCTTTTATAGTGGAGGAAAGAATGTTCTAGAATATTACAGGGACCAAAATACCCTTGAAGACTAAAGCACCCTTAAGACCCACATTACAAAATTCCCCCTCAAGTTGTATGTCAAACATGCACAACTTGCTAACAATTCGATAGAAAAGTTTACTACTGAGAATTTTAGTGAATATATCAGCTAATTGAGCTTCAGGGTCAACAAAGGACCACGGATTCCATCTTCTCCTTGATGAAATGAAGATAAAATTCCACATGCTTCGGCCAATCATGCTGAACTGGGTTGTATGCAATACTGATTGCTGACTGATTGTCACAACTCACAATAGAGGCGCATAGGAAAATCAACAAATACACAAAACCTGAAGGAGACCCTAGAGCCAAAAAATCTCACATATGCTATGTGCCATTGCTCGAAACTCTTCTTTAGCACTGGACCTTGCCATTATTGCTTGCTTCTTGCTTCAACATGTGGTGAGATTACCTCCAACCATGGTACAATATGCAAAGGTTGATCTCCTATCATCTGGGCCAGCATCAGTAAATGCTTCCACACGCAAATGACCATGAGGAGAGAATAAAAATCCTTTTCCAAGAGCAGATTTTAGATATCTCAAAATCCGATATACAGCCTCTAAATGAGTTGAATACAGATCATGCATATACTAACTTACCAGACTAACAACAAAAGCTATATCAGGCCGAGTATGAGAAAGATATGAGTCAACAACCAGTCTCTATCAAGGTTAATGTATCGGTATCAGTTTCTGTATCTGTTGGCTAAATTTAGGATACCTATCAGAGGGTATCGTATCATATCGAAGATACACTAAGATATGCTAAAGATCAAGGATTAAAGTATCGATATCAGTGGTTGTATCGGTCGGCTAAATTTAAGATACATATTGGATATCGTATAGGTATCAGAAATGCTTGAAACCATGGTCTCTGTTAACTTCTCTAGTTAACATGTTCTCCATCTTTATCCTTGAAGTGTGAGTTAGGCTCCAAAGGGAGTGTCAATTTCTTTACATCCTAACAACCCCGTATCAAAAAAAAGGTCAAGAGTACATTTTCGTTGAAAGAGGAAGATACCTTGTGCTGAATAAGTTAGCTCAATACCCAAAAAATACCTAATTTTATGTGAAGCTATCTCTTGAGTGTTACTGCTAGTAATCACTATATCATACACAGACAATGAGAATAGTGATATGCTCCCCTGACTTCTTGATAAATGAAGTGTGGTTAGCATTGTGCTATTTGTAGCCTATAGCAACCATTACCCTGAGGAATTAGTCAAGCTAAGTTGTGGGGACTGCTTCAACCCATATAGAGCCCATTTCAGCTGGCACGCCTTGGCTTAAGTCTGAGCGATCTTATGAAATTTCTTAAAACAAGGGAAAACATCACTTTTCTAGCATAGCAAGTAAACCCAAGTAGTATGGCTATAACAGTCAATAATGGTAACAAACCACAGCTGGCCTGTGATAGAAACACAACGGGACGGGCCCCAAATGTCATATTGAATTAAACTAAATAGAACCAAACTTCTACTATCTGAAATAGGATAAACAGATCTAGTTTGCTTGGCAAAAATGCAAGCATCACAAAAAGAAATTGTTGGGATTACATAATTTAAATAAAGCAAGAAAAAGATTGGATAAAGTGCCTAAAGGGGGGTGACCCAAACAACAATGCCACCGATATAGTGTAGTTAACGTAGATGTAGAGGAACCCGAACGAGTGGTCTGAGTAGTCAATGTCGTGGGAGACTTGTCAAGCAGCTACAAACCACCCACCACTTGCCACTGCCAATCATAATTCTGTTACCAAGTCCCAAAAGATACAATGAGTGGGAAAAAATGTTACTTTACAATTAAGATCTCGACTCCCGAGTAATACTACTAATAGAAAGAAGATTAGTAGAAATTTTGGGAACATGCAAGACAGATGACAGGGTAACAAAGGATTAGGGTTGATGGAACCCTTTCCAAAAACAGAGGAAAGGGAACCATCAGCAACATGAACTTTTTGGTTACCTAACATAGGAGAGTAAGCATTTAAGTGTTTAGGAGACCCAGTCATATGGTCAGTGGCACCGGAGTCAATTTAAGGGGTGGATTCCAAGCTTCCAGTGACACACAATGTCCACCAAATGAAATACCTGAGTGTGGAGGAGGTGGATTTTAGGAGACTAGCAGGGAGATTGCTGAGGCCGCAGAGGAAGGAGCAATGTCAAGCAAGCTTGGTCATCAAGTGATGCGGAGTTTATAGCTCCTCTTAAGATAATGAAGAATCTGAGGAGTATCTTTAGAAACCTGATTTGCAGCTGCATTGGATCGTCCTTGTCCACAGTCACACAGTCACATGACATGGCTGGTTTGCCATGTAGTTTCCAACACCGGTCCCTGGTATGCGTTCCTTTCCACAATAATCACACTCTTCACGGTTTCCTTTTCAGTGTTCCGAGAAAGGCCATCCTAAGACTGTGTCCTTGATCCAAAGTAAAGAGCAGATCTATCATGTACTATAGGGATGAGCATAGTAGTGCAACATTTATCTTCAAATTGCAACATGGCATAAGCCTGCTCTAGGGATGGGAATGGTTCCCGACTCAAAAGATGGGATCGAGTGTGATCAAACTCAACATTGAGTTTAACAAGGAAAACATACACACAGAGCTTATTCTCCTTTTTTCTTGAATATAATAGCATCAATTTCACAAGTAGCAGCACAATCTTCATAAAAATCTAATTCTTGCTACATACCTTGAAGTGCAGAATAATACTGGGAGAGGGATGATTCTTTTTACTTGTTATGAATCTTCTTTATCAACTTGTAGCATTGGGAATCATTACCAACCTTAGAATAGATATCCTTGGCAACTTTCTAGATCTTTGCAACAGGATCCAGTAAGAGATAGCCCTGAGCAATAGTTGAATCCATGGAATTAATAAGGTATGACATTACCAAGAAGTTGACTATCTCACATTTTTTCCGAGTATGATCAGCACAAGGAAGCTAAGGAGTGTCCACAATAAGTTAACCATAATAGCCACGGGAAAGAATAGCCAAACAGCAGGAACGAGACCAGATCAGGTAGTTGCCCAGATCCAGTTTGATGGAGCTAGTAAGGAACAAAGGGAAATCATGATGATTATTTCCTTCCTGTCCAGTAGATGCAGTAGTTACTCAAACATGGTTGCTAATCAAGAGATGAGTCTCAAACAACGTCCCTAGGAAACCGCTGGAGTCTTCAGCAACAATATGGCAGATCCCTAGTGCAGATCATCAGAAATCACTCCCTGAGTTAGAAGAAGAGACTCAGGTCATCTCATTAATAGGGCAACAAGGCAGAAACCATCGGCGGAGAAAGATCTTCAACCACCGAGGGTGGAGAAGGCGGCGAGTGGTGACAGCGGTGGCTAGCACTAGCACTGAAGGGGGCGCAGTAACACTGGCGCTAGTGACGGCGAGAGGCAGTGATGGTGGTAGGTGGTGATGGCGCGAGCGACACGAGAGGCGGCGGCATTGGCACGAGCAATGGTTGAGTGGTGGTTGGCGAGCGGCGGCTAGAGGTGGGAGGTGGTAGTAAAGAAGAGAGAGGAAACTAGGGTTTCTGTTTCCTTAGCCAAGGCAATAGGGTTAGGATCCCAATGATGATCCTAGCTCTGTTACCATGTTGATTTGGGAAAATAAGCTTAAGTCAAATAGACACTAGGCTCTCTTTATTTATAATGGAGGAAAAAATGTTCTAGAATATTACAAAGACCAAAATACCCTCAAAGACTAAAACACCCTTAAAACCCACATTACAACAGTTACAAGTAAGGAGACTGATCCCTATGCTGTACCAAGGGATTGACCTCCAGTTGTTGACAGAGAGTTATAAGTTAATGAATTGTCTACCAAACAGGTTAGTTTAACTAACCTATTAAACCCTTGAGCTGATGGGGCTTATTTTCAAGGCCTATGGTTGGTTGATATTACACTGTTTTGCTGTGTTCAGATTCTGTTCTGCTACTTTTTAGTCCTGCAAGTCCCTTTAACATTATCCATCAAGCAGGTTAGTTTAACTAACCCATTAAACCCTTGTGGATGCTTTTTTTTTTAGTGCAAGTTTCAGCAACCTGCAACTCTCAGTCACTCTCGCAAGTCAAATCGGTTTGTTCTGAAACTGTCTCCATAGTTCCCTGAGATTTTGTCCACTAATCCACCTTTCCAGAACATCCCCTCAATCAAAGTTTCAGCCCTAACCAAGCTCTAATTTAAGAGTGATCATATTTCTCCCACGGAACCTTATGCCTGCCTTGTTCCAAGTTCCTTGTCCAGTCCTTGTTTCTGGTGTAACTCCAGAGCAACTAGACTCTATTGTTTCTGATAGAAAACATTTTGTAACCTAAAACAGTAACTCCGATCCATCCATTCCTTTTCTGCCCTAATTTAACTCTTGGCATTAAGCCCTAATTTCTGTAGTTAGGGTTATGGTTTCCCTAGTGCCATCAACTTGGTAAGAAATTCGGTTTCACTCGCCAGGGGGAGAGGAAAGTTGCGGTATTTTCTACAGGACAGCAGAGATCCTTGATACTTCGGGCATAAGAGGAGTTATCAACTGAAATGATTGGAAGGGTTGTTCTAAGCTTAAAAACTTGTTCACTGGGGGGGGGGGGGGGGAGAGAACAGTATTTCTGAAGCGAAATAGCTATTGGTATTGATTTGTTGTGTTGGTCCAGTACTTTTTCTGAGTGGAGGGTAGGATGCTTATGTTCTTCCTATGGATCTGGTTGGTGTAGGTGTGGTCTTTGGTCATAGTTTTTTTTTCTCTCCATTTTTTTCTGGGTTGTTGTGCAGGGAGAAGTGGGAGGTTGAAGTTGTCATTTTCATTTGTTCTCTCCCTCTCTCTCTCTCCTCTGTTTTATTCTTTTGTCTGTGGTCCTTCACTCTTGTTGGACATTGTCCTTGGGGTCAGCTTCTTCCTTTATATAATTTCCCAATATCCTGTCACTAATTGACAACAAATATCACAATTGCTTTCAGAATTATTAAAATAAAATAGGGGCAACTGTAAGCCAAAAAGGTTCTACTTTTGTATGGTTCTATGAGGGGTGGAATGAAACTTTGGCACTTTCTTGCATGAGCCACAAAGTGACCAATCTCAAACTTTAACTCGTGTCGCCATGTTGGCATCTTGAGCTTTTACAATACATCCGGCAACTTCTCTTGAGTAATCCTAATTGATCCCTCTGAATATATGATTAAAAGCTCCCTAATATCATCCCATGTTTCCCCTCCTTGAATAGTTTCCCTTTTTACTTAATGCATTATTTATTCATCCAAAAAAAGTATCCATCCAACCTTTTGGAAAAGTTCAATTGGTATCTAAAAATGTTTATTAAAAAAAAATCACTAGGATTCTCCTTGGAATTTTTTCTCATACTGCTAGCAACTATAGCCTATAGAGCCAACTATCTCTAACCATATGGCCTAGGAGAGGCATCCTAGTCAAGGTATATGTTGAGATGACCATAGTTACTTTTACCTTGGTCTTTTACTATTTGTCTTAGTAGTTGTAGATAAGGACGCCTAGTTAGCGATACCCTACTTTCCTATTTTGTTGTAACCTCTTCTTAGAAATAAGAATGACCTCTGTCATTATTGACAAGTCAACTCATTCTCAAACCTCTGGTTCTCAACTTATACCTAGGAGTTTTCAACCCCTCTTGTGAAAGCATAATAGATAAAGACATGTTGTAATGCAGAAGCAACATAGCAACAAATGAATCAAGTGGATGGCCTGGATTTGTTCTAATTTGTTTAGAGTTAGATTTTGTTAATCGGGGGCGGAATTGTAATATCTTCATGAGGGTATTTAATTTATGTTTTCATTCATTAATTTTAGCTTATTTTTAGGGTTTGATGAATTTTGGGAATGGCCTGTATCAATATGACAGCAGCCCCACTTTATCTATTATAGACAAGAGAATGTTCTAGAATAGGTATGAGTACAAGAATACCCTTAATGACTAATTAACCCTTGTACCCATATTGCAACACCCCCCCCTCAAATTGGTGCATAGATGTCACACACGCCCAACTTGCAAATAATTGGATGAAAAAGTTTACTACTAAAACCCTTAGTAAATACACCGCTAACTGCTCCTCGGATTTAACAAATGGAACACAAATAATCCCTTATTCCAACTTCTCCTTAATAAAGTGGCGTCCATCTTCCCATGCTTCGTCCAATCATGCTGAACCGGATTGTGAGCACTGAACAATGTCAATGGCTGATTTGCTGTCACAATAGTTGCATTGGGAGTTGAACCGGAACACCAAAATTCTGAAGGAGACCCTGGAGCCAAAGGAGTTCATAAATACCATGAGCCATAGCCCGAAATTCAGCCTCTGCACTAGATTGAGCAACCAAAACTTGTTTCTTGCGTCGCCAAGTGACAAGATTGCCACCAACAAGAGTACAATACCCAAAGGTAGACCTCCTATCATCGAGAGAACCAGCCCAATCCGCATCAATAAGGGCCTCAATAAGCAAATGATCATATGGAGAAAAAATAACACATTTTCCGGGAGCAAACTTTAAATACCTCAAAATTCAAAACATTACTTCTAAGTGAATAGAGTGGGGATCATGCATGTACTGGCTGACTAGACTTACAACAAATGTTATGACTGGCCAAGTGTGAGAGAGATAGGTCAAAAGCTCTAAGGCATAAAATCCGAGCAAAATGAACCGAGGTAAAGCCCAAAATCGGAACCTCAGGTCTATGCTTAGCACTTCAAGCAGAGCAAAATGGACTAAGGTAAATCCAAAAAAGGAAACTTTAAGGCATAAAAGAGAAGTTGAAAGGGCTGAGGTAAATCCCAAAAGGAAACCCCTCAACCCAGGCCAACCAAACCATGCCAAGGTACCTCCTACCATGACCGACCATACGAGCAAAAAAAAAAAAAAAAAAAAAAAACAAAAAGGGAAAGAAAAGAAAGCTCTTACTCCCTTGGGACTTGCATTGGACCCGAAGGAGTAGGGGCATCTGATATGCATAAAAATGACCCACCTATAAGTGATAGACATGTGGCAGAGGATCAGTCCAGAGAAGGGATTAAGCCAAAGCTGACAAGACCTGTTTAGAAACAGATTCCTCGTCAGCAGAGCTACAGCAGGACTCACACTCCCCGAAGAGACCAACCTCGTTAGCAGAGTTACGTTGGGAATGGACTCTCCATGCCATATGGATTAGGGATGTGACTCTACATCCCTATCCGGGAAGGACTCCCCTATTCGGGCAGGACTCTTCCTCGTCCCTTTCATTAAATAGGGAGGTAGGGCCCCAGATATTTCACTTCACAATCTCCAACACTTGTACTCTTTCCTTACTCGTTTCTTATCACTGTTGTTGCACGGATTTGACTTGAGCATCGGAGAGTCCCTACTCGCAGTCCGCTCTAGGCCTCTTTTTATGTGTCTCGAATTCTTGACTTGTTTCGAAGATTGACCTACGGTTCAACCAGACCAGATCCAACCCTATGGATCAACCCAACTTGGAGGAGTATTTATATTTTTTGATGTCTTATTGTGCAAGGAAGAGAGAGAACAAGAGAAAAGGGGATTTTCGTGTTCGGGTTTCTATGCTGGAGTTCTTTCTGTGAATTTGGGTGTTCTTGAGAGATCTCCATTGTAATCTTTCTTTCATCATATAGTGAATCATCTTGTGCTTCGCCTGTGGACATAGCATATCACAGTGGTATGTGAACCACGTTAAATCTGTGTCATCTTGCTCTAATATGTTCGGTTTCTTTGTGATTGTTGGTGTTTTTTCTAACAGTTCTCTTGATCAGTTCTTGGTGTGCAGGTCATCCACGTGGTTGCAGTTCAGATTCCGGCCACAACAGCTCTAATACCAAATAATGTAGAACCAGTTCCCAACTAAGAACTAGTCCATGATAGGATCACTAGTATTCTGTCCAGCAGTAGGGTTACAAGGAACACAACAGCAGAATATCCTCTTCAGTCAACAGAACTGAGCAGTCTCAGAATTCTGTAATATGTTAGACCCAACAATTAGAAATAGACACCTCATATGGACAGGTCTTCTCAATCGATGGTAGGGATATAACATTCCCAAAATTACAATTAAATCTGATTGTCAGATTGTGACATATGAGTGGTTCTCAGAATTAGAAAGTGAGGCTCAAAATAATGACAAGACTTCTTTGAGTCCAATCGAGTTTAGGGTTCTTAGGAGGGAGTGCCCCTTCAAAATCTCAGCTAGTTCTGATTGCTGGATTAGAGATATCAAGAGAACTCAAAATTAGAAGGTATGAATCAAAATAGTAACGCATGGTGCCCAGCCTTATCCAGCCATAGGATTAGGCTTTAAAAAATCCCAGCGAAGGAGAGTCCTAAGGGGGTTGACAGACCACCAAATATGGGCTGGAACTGTTCACCTGATCCGTAGTTACAAAGGGTCAAAGTCTGCTGCAGAAATATCCATTGCAGTGCGGCTGCAAGGTAGGGGAAGCACTTCCTGTTCGAGCTTCTGTTGAACTCAGTAGAATAGTCTGCAAAGAACAATCAGCAACAACTCCGGTAGTCAACAGTACATTGATTTCTCTCCGTATAAGCCATAACAGTGAGATAGAAACAAGTAGGAATTGAAGGGGAAGGGATATGACCAAGCCCTCTCACCTGTGGCTTTGGTATGTCTCTCACAGACCTAAGGAATATCTCCATCACTATATCTCACAGCCATGGTGTTGAACCAAACTTTTCATTTTCATCAAATTGTGAGGAGAGTCCAAAGACTCATTACATACATGGATGCAGGCAGCCCGACAAGATACAAAAGGAAACAAATCCCAAGTAAGGCTTGTGCATGGCAGCCAAGACTTTTTTTTGGGTGAATGAATAATTCATTACCAAGAGGAAAAAGGGAAAATTACAGCTCCTTAAAAGGGGAGGTAGAAGAAAGAAACAAAATCCAAAGCTCAAGGAGGAGGGACATTCCTGATGATGGAACTAGGGAACTCCTTGGAATTTACAATATGACGATTTCTAGGGGAGGGATTATAATTAGTTGAAATCCGAGAGATCTTGGTCTTGACATCAAAGGATATGGAAATCCAAAACTTTTTAAGAGGGCGAGAGTTGGAGGTCCATTTCCTATGATTCCTTTCCAATCCATATTTGATTTATGGTTGCACAAAAAGCGAGCTTTCCCACAGTGTTACAAATAGACTTTCCCTGAGATGGTATATCTATCTAAATCCATTCCCGATGAAGCGGGAGAATTCTCTTATTGGTTGGCCAGCATTTGGTAAGGATTCCTTTCCAAATAGAGGAGGAAATAGTGCAAGCGAAAAAGAGATGCTCAATGTTTTCCATCTCATTACCACAGAGGGAGCACATCGGGTCCACTGGGATGCCTCTCTGAATGAGGAAAGCTTGAGTCGGCAAGGATTTAGTGAAGACTCTCCATGCCGTGAAGCTTTGGCGGGGAATTTGATGCTTGAACTAGATGAGCTTGTGCCAAGGAGAGGGAGGCCCATGATTTCTAACATATTCCCAAGCAACCTTAGAAGTGAAGAGCTGAGAAGCGGAAGGCTTCCAAAGGATTAAGTCATGACTATGCCGCAGGGAGTCTGGGATGACCGGCAATGAATTCTAGATATCGGCAAGGTGGGGTAAGGATTGAGCCAGGTGTCCAATTTCCTAAGGATATAATATCAGCCACACTGGCAAGCTTGGGCAATCCCGAACTATATATGGTTCTGGTACTTATGAAATGATATAGAATTCCTTTGGGATGTCAGTGATCGAGCCATATATAAGTGTTGTCCCCATCCCCAATTTGAGATAGAATGACAGCTGAGATAGATGAACGGATAGAAATGATCTTGCGCCACACCTAGGATGCCTTTAAAGGGGCTTTCACGGTCCAGATAGAATCTAACCTAAACAGGTAAGAGTATACCCAGTCGGCCTATATACTCTTTTTCTCGTTGACGAGTTTCCAAACCAATTTAATGATACTAGCTGTGTTGACATCCTTGATCCACTCAAGCCAAGACCCCCTTCCGCTTTAGGAAGGCAAACAGTAGCCCAACTAGTAAACCTGAGATATCTTGAGCATTCACTTCCTTTATAAGGAAAAGAGGAAAAAATTGATTCAAGCTTGGAAATTATGGGTTTTAGCAGCCCATATATACCTGACCAATAGATGTAAGAACCTTGAAGAACCGATCAGATGAGCTCTAGACGACCCGCGAAGGATAGGAGCTTGCCTTTCTAAAGCTGGAGGCGCTTTTTTATGAGATCAAGCATAGGGGTACAATGGTGAACAGAGAGTCTGGCAAGAATAAGAGGCAACCCAAGGTATTTGACCAGGAGAATCCTAAGAGAAACCAGTCTTCTGAAGCAATGAAGCCTTAAAAGAATCAGAGATCCTGGCCAATAAGACAAAAGTCTTTGTCGGATTAATACTGAGCTCAGACATGAAAGCGAATTGATTCAGCCAATACATGATAGCATCAATGGAAGTAGAATCGACCTTGGAGAAGATCATTAAATCATTAGCAAAAGCGAGATGAATAAGCTTAATCGCCTTCAGAAATCAGATGCTAGTCAGTGGCAACTTGTAAGCTTCTAGAGAGGACTTTCATGGTCAGGCAAAATATATAAGGAGAAGGAGGACATCCCTTCTGATCCCCACCGAAGATGGAAAGTACCCAGCTGGGTTGCTGTTCATTAATATGGAGAAGCGAGGAGATGCAATACAATAATAAATCCAATTAGTGAAGACCGGCATAAATGAAATCACATCTCAAAGAATCAAAAGCTTTGTGTATGTCAATCTTTGTAAGAGCCACAGGGGAATAAGATTTTCTATCAAAGCCTCTGATAATCTCATGGCAAAGGAGGATGTTGTCCCCTATGCTTCTTCTAGGAATGAAAATTGATTGGTTATTACTGACCATGGAATCAACTTCAAGCTTGATTTTGTTAGCTAGAATCTTGGTTATGAATTTGTACAATAGGTTGCATAGAGAGATCAGACTGAAGTCGGATGATTGAGAAATAAAGTAATACCGCAAGCGCACGGGTCGTGTGTAGCTACGAGTCGATCACAGGGAGGTGAGCTCTATGAAAAATTCAGTTCTAACCTAGGCAGAATGTACTAACTAATAGGGTTTCACAAATTAAAATAAACTAAACTAACAATGATGAAAAAGACAAGAATTAACCATAGAATTAAATTAAACATGCAATAATAAAGTGAACCTAAGATTAAAATTAGAATGAATTAATGAACCTAAAATTATGTAAGCACTAGAGAGGTGTGAAATTATGATGTGGGGAAGCACTTAGGAATTAAAATTCGCCATAAGATTTAAGGACAATCTAGTCCTATATCGCATGCTTGAATAGATCAATAAGAAATATGGATTTTTAAATCTAACATTTCCCATGAGTTATTCAATACATACATAGCATTAGATTATAAGCAATACCATATTGGAAGTTGACAATTACGCATACAAAAGGTAATCAATGGCATACATAATTTTGACTTTGCAATAGGGTTTTGGTTACATAGAATTAAGAAAAAGGGAATCAATTGCTTACAAGTTGCTCTTCATGTCATGGTTTCATTTAATCCATAAGTTACAAGATTTAGTTAACCATGGGGATGAAGAAAGATGAAGAACAACTAGAAGATGAACAAGACATTATATGAAATTAAATCTAAAATTAAAAAGAAAATAAAAAGAAATACTTTCCTGAATATGTACTGCAAAATCCAAGCTTAAGAACTTCAAACTTCAACTTCAACTTCAATATTTGCTTACAACTCAAAAGAAAAGAAAAAGCTCTCTAATTTTATTTTTTTTTTCAAGTTGTGAATTAGATCCCTATATATAGGCTTAGGAGAGTAAGTTAGAAATGGTTTAGGAATGGAAAAGGTACATATAAGTTAAGGAAAAGGAGGGTTAAAAACCAAGTAGGAAAGAGAATACTTGTAAGAGAAGAAAAAGGGAAAGAAAGTAGGAAACCAAGTAGAAATAGGAATGGGTAAGAGAGAGTTACGTATAGGAGAGAGGAGAGAGATTACATAATTAATTTTTGGAAATTCTAAAATTCAACTTAAATTCCAACTTAGCCCAAAACGGTTTTTGGGCTATATCTCTCCATCTTGACCCTGGATAGACTCAAACCGAGAATTAAAGATGCATCATTTTAAATCTCAAACTCAACAAACCCAATATCCAATATCTTCCCGTGAACTAATCTTTTAAAATTACCATCATGCCCCTACACTTGCGTAAGTCCTCCCGTGTCCAATTCTCCTTTGTTGCTCAATCTCTTGTCAAACTTCTAAATTGAGGTGAAATTCCTCATTTGCCCTTGATTGCTTCACTGAAATTTCTTCCCTTCTTGCCCTTGATCATATGTGAATCTATCCATGAATAAACCGGTGTCTAGATTGTATTGGATCCTCGCATTTAGCATCTTTTATGCGCATGATCTTATAACCTGTAAATGTGAGAAAATCACATTATGTAGTCACTTTTGTCATCGATCTAGAATCAAAATGCTCAATTAAAATCGTTATGGATGTATAAAATACAATATAATCATCGGACATAACATCTGCTCCCTCTTTTTTGGGAATGAGGCTAAGGAAGTTGTGGCTTATTCCTTTGATTTGACTTGGGTTAAGGGAGAAACTCTTGACTGCCCTGATGAGATCCTCTTTGATTATATCCCAATAAGAGGAGAAAACCCCATACTAAAGCCATCTGAATCTGGAGCTTTGCTAGCTTTATGAGAGTGGATGGTAGATGTAATTTCATCCTCTGTGGGAATAGCTATAAGCATATTGGCTCAGTTAGCAGGGATGAAATTTCTAATGAGACCATCGGGAATGGGCGTAGCAAGGTCGGGGCTAAGCTTAAACAAGTTTTTGAAGTAGTCAACAACAACCCCTTTTATCTCATCCACTTTATGGACACGGGTTCCCTCCGGGGTGATCAACATTGGGATAGGGTTGAGATTGTTTCTAGCCTTCACAGATCGATGAAAATAGGTTGTGTTTGAATCCTCATGCTCCAGCCAATTAGTCCTTGCTTTTTGCCTCAGGAAGCTTTCTTCTTGGGCTAGGAGGGTAGAGAGGTTTGCTGCCTCAACCTTCTCCTTTTCAGCCAAGGAGAGGTTTAGATGGTTGGATTGCAACTGAATTTGAATGGAGATAAGCTTGTTCCTGCAATTAATCACTTGAGAAGAGATATTCCTGAAGGAGTTAGTATTCCAAACTTTGAGGGCTTCTTTGACATTCCTGAGCTTCTTGGCCAAGGCTATGAGGGGGGTGGAAAAAGCTTAGACTGGCTTAAGCCAAGCTTCCTGGACAATAGAGGGGTAATCATGGTGTGAGGATCACACATCAAAAAATTTGAAAGGGTTTGGGGCGAAAAGAGATGTAAATCTGGACTAAAAGGGGGATAGGACTATGGTCAGAGATGTCAGGAGCTTCAAAGAAGGCATGGGAGGAGGGGTAGGTTGAGAGCCAAGCCTCATTCACTAGCACTCTGTCAAGCTTACAAGCAATGCGAGCATCGCCTGATCTTTTACATGATGCGTGACGCATTGCCTGTAAGAATCGCCTTTTCTTTGGAATTTTATGAAAAGCTAGAAAAAAGCTGCACACTGACCTTCCACTTGGAATGCCCTAGGCTTGTGAGAAACAGTAGGATATGTTGTTTCGGGATAAACAGGATGATCTCTTGTTTCAGGATAAACAGGATGATCTCTTGTTTCGGGATAGACCAGACCCATTGGCTAGAAAGAAATCAAAAAGAGAGCTCTTGCTTTCCCCTCTCACCATCCTCTGCTTCAGATGCATCTGCTGATTCATCGGATTAGGATTATTCTACTTTCACTGCTTCGGATGCTTCCTCAGAATCAGCTTCTTATGTCTTTCCTCTGATTTAATTTTGCCACTTGGTGCACTGGTCTTCACACTTTACATTGCAACCCTTTGTTCTTGTTCTCTGAGGAGAAAGGAACTGCAATCACGTGAAACTAGTTTATACTATTTACCTTACACCTTTCGTGTCTTAAATTTTGTTGTGCTTGTCTTGTTTGCTTTGCCAATAAATGCACTGGTCTTAACAGTATGACCAATGTCTAAAATAATGTGAATTAATTGTCCATAATGTTAAATATTGAGTTCTTAGCTGTGAATTAATATTAAATCACGTAAGGTTAACCTTGCTCTTCTACTGGTCCAGGTTCTTGGTGATTTGGTCGAGTCTTGTGTTGGTGCTGTGCTTCTTGACACTGGTTTTAACTTGTACCGTGTTTGGGAACTAATGCTATCGTTTGTGGAGATAATAATGAACTTTTCGAGCCTGCAATTTAATCCTATTAGGGAGCTCCATGAACTTTGCCAGTATCATAAGTGGGAATTGCTGTTTTCAAGTTCAAAGATGGGGAGAGACTTTGTAGTTGAAGCATCTGTCATTGGAAATGATTTTGATTCAAGTGTTAGTATAACAAACCTCAGCAAGAAGACTGCTAAGAAAATGGCTGCACAAAAAATATTCATGAGACTTAAGGTAAAACTATTACTCCACTATTATGTTTCGCTGTTTCCTGTAGTTGATACTCATGATGGATGCTTTGCTTTCTAACCTATTTCTACATGTCCATGTATAGTAGGCCTTAGGCAATAGCAACAGAATATGGTAGGCCTCTTGATGTCAATATTTTATAAGTAGCTCTTCTATCTATTAATACTACCACAAAGACCCCATATCATGCACGGGTTTGTTGAATTGTTACACAAACACAAACACACACACACACACACACACACACACACAGAGGTATATGCAAGTATTCTGATTTACGGGAAGTAAAAATCTCAGAAAGGGTAGTTTTTAATGTGTGGTCCTATAATTATGTATCCAAGATTCTGATTTGTTTGAAGGAAAGATATACATAAAAAGAAGTAACCAATGAAGATTTAGTATTAAAAATCTTCTGATTTTCTAAGTAACCAATAGAGGAATATTAGATTGAATGAGTTAGAAATTACTGTCCCATACCCAGTTAAAATAACCAAATTCACCTACCAGGTAAGGTAGAACATGAAATTAGACCAAAACTTTAGTGAGAACATTGATGTATTTATACAAAGGACCTCCGTAGGAGTAGTTCCAATGATGATTTGAAGTTGGTACATATGATCAAGCAGTATATGTTCCGATGATTTAATTTATTTATTTGCATTGTCTATACTGAAAGGGCTTCCTATGTGTGCCACTTAGTATTTGGCTATTTTGATTGTTGGATAGAGAGAGCACATGGTATAGATTAGACACATGTCAAATTTCAAATCATAATTAAATCAAATAGTCCCATGTATTCACATGCACCTCTATTTATGCACATGCAGATCTGCTATACTATGACCTCGATTCTGAACTCTCGTAGTCCTTATTTTATAAATCTTTTTGCCACTTGGTAGACTCCATATGGACTAAAATAAATTCGATATATGGGACATTGGGTCTACCTGTTCACAAAATTTGGACCTCAACCAAATTGCTATATGATAAATATTTAGGCCACCTAGATAGACATCACTAACCTATGTGTAGGTTGTCTAGGAAACATGGCCTCTTGGCATTATCCTTGTATTTTTTTGTTAGGGAAAATTAAATGTCTTGGAGTGCATCATAAGCTAGTGTTTCCCCGAGTCTCTCCTCTCTCAATGAAATGACATATATACCCACCCTCAGATATTGAGAGGAGAGAGACATACTCGGGAAGTGCTATCGTATGTTGTGCTCCTAGACAAAAAACTACTACCCTTTTTGTTTTCAACCATTTTTCAATAATTTAATTTTATTAATTAATTTAAGCATCTAATTTCTCCATATTACCTAATCTGTTAGTCTGGAAACTTAACATGTGAGCAAGAGCGTGGGGTCCTGCCAGCATAAAATTTGGGCCTGTCTTGATCTGCCACATGGCAAAAATAAGTGGGCTTATCTCGATCCAACTAATTCTAACCTGATTTATTTTGGGTTAGCTCCAAGTTGAGCGGCCAGCCATTACTGATTATTAACCTCGAAGCTTCCAGGTTATTGTTTGAACTTTGAACAGTCCCTCCATGGTTTGATATGGGTTCGTCCCAGTTGAGCCTTTACCATTGAAATTCTTCCTAAAACAGGTCATACCATACCTAAGGCATTAAGAGTGGGTGAGGCAGGGCACCGATTTTAAACTGATCCGTTGAAATCATAATTAATGAGTTTTGGTTCACTACCTCTTAAATGTATTGATTTCGAGTTCTGTAAGAACTAATTAACTTTTGGGTCTTGATTTATGACATTATGGCCCCATTTTGTATCTTGAAGTTAGACGAGATCGAGGATCCATTGCTTCTTCCCAGCTTCTAAAGGACTGGACGATTCAGTGGGTGGATGACCGTGATTGATTTCTTAAAATCAGTTGCAGGCCAACTAGAGGAACACCCTCACGTTGGACCATTTCAATTACAAGTGATCACTATTGAAAATTGGGATCAAAAGTAAATGTCATTTATTTGACGGTTGAAAAAATTAATATCAATTGCACGGACAAAAGTAAGCGTAGTTATGAATTTCTATAGTTTTGCCCATGTCGAAGTAGAAAAAAAAAAAAGTCCAGAAAAGAGGTGAAGAAAAAAAAAATTGAAAATGAAATGGTAAAAAAATAAAAAATTATCTGTTTAATTATTAATACAAGATAATAAAGAATAATTATTAACACCCTCACGTTGGACCATTTCAATTACGAGTGATCACTATTGAAATTTGGGATGAAAAGTAAATGTCATATATTTGATGGTTAAAAAAATTAATATCAATTACGTGGACAAAAGTCAGCATAGTTCGTATGAATTTTTATGATTTTTCCATGTCTAAAAAAATAAAGAAGAAAAGAATAGAAATTTTTTTATATATTTTTTGTGTTTTTCTTTTAAATAACAGAAGAAAATTTTATCATTTTTAAGATGAATTTTAAAATCTAAAAAATAAAAAATAAAAAAAATCTTCTCTCAAGATATGCCGATGACAATCAAAATTTCTTAAAACCAAGAAAATAGTTGTGTCGACATCCATTGACTACAATTTAAGTTGAAATGATAGATTGAAAAAAGAAAAATCAATAATCGGAATTATTTGGCAGTTGGTTGATTTCCTCCTGGACCACCCCATCCCACGGATTCCGATGCTCAAAATGCAACGACTACCAACTGTCTCGATGTTCCTTATAACGAGTGCTACGTGGCTTGCTGTGGAGGCAGTCATGCACTCATGTCCCATATGGCTACGAAAAGACAAGTACCCATATCGGTTTCTTTCTCCGGTAACTGTGATCTTTCTTCTTATTTCTGGAACCCTCAATAGAACAAAGCATTTCATTGCCAGAAGCCAAGGAGAATCCCAGAGATATTTTCCCTATGGATCGATCCACAACCACTGCTCAGGTAAAGGATGTTTGGTGATCTGAGTTAGGTTTTTCAGGTTGAGTCTAGAATCTGGATGGTAATTCCTGGTTTAATTTCGTCTCCATTTTTTAGTTCGTTTCGAATCGAATCTTGTTATTGTTATTGGTGAAGCTTGATCTCAGTTTAATTGGAAGTACTAGTGATTTTTTCCAAATAACAGCAGTCCATGTGGTGTTCGGTGTTTGTGATTCCCTTTCGTTTTTCTATTGCGAATCTCTATTCTGCTGCATTGTTAATTCCTAACAGCTGTTATAAGTTGTAATTCTTATATTTTGGAGCTAGGAAGCTATGGGTTTTTTATTTCTTACCCAATTCCCTCAACTCCAGATTTTTCTGTTACATTTTATCTGGTTTTGAGGAGCTAATTCTGTTTCCCTTTCCAGGAGCAAGGGTACGGTCGCAAAAACAAAACCGAGAGATTTTTGGCTAAAAATCGTAAACAGGAACCAAAACTCATTGGATATGATCAGTTACCGGTTGTTGTTCCCGAGTGCAATGATCTCGAGGCCTTGAAGAGACAAGATGCTTCTCCGGTAATTAAGCAACGTAGCGGCTCCAAGAAGAACTCGCAAGACTCTGGTATTGCTTTATTTTTGTTTTGATTTGTGAAGTGCTGGTGTTACGAGTGACAATGCACTGAAACTGTGAACAGAATCCTGTCTTTAAAATTAGATCTTACCAAGTTCTTGTTCTTGATTCGTGCAGGTGTTCCATCCACTGGAACTGCTAGATCTCGTTTGTATCAAATTTGTGCCATAAATTATTGGAACCCTCCTTTGCTTGAATGCTGCAAAGAGGAAGGGCCAGACCACCTTAAGTTGTAAGTTCATTCTCCCATGTTTGTGATTCTGTTCAGAGCCCTTTTTTAATAACTGCAAAGTTCATGGTTTAAAGACTTGAGTTGATGCAATCTGGTTTTGATATTCTCACAATGAATTGGTCATCCTCCCTTCTTGCCCTTTGCATATATGTTTCGTACTTCTCATATTGTCTCAGAGAGGCTCTGTAGACATGTCTATGAAGATGCATAGTATTTTACACCTGCACAAAAAGACCCTATGAAACTTTACTATTCCTTGAGATTGGTTTTGGGCCTTCCTGTGCAGCTTAGGTGGAGGGCGAAGAAGGCCTCCTTTGGGAAGGGCTTAACTTTCAGTAAGATACCACTCTGAAAGAACTAGAATTCTAACATTGTTTCAGGTCCTACGGGCCAAGGGATAGTCTCGGGTGCAAGCCCCCCAAAAAGTAATGGAGGTGTGCAAAGGTTTCTCAGGAGATTGGCCCTCGAGTGCAAAGGCAAAAGGGAGCTTCTCTCATATTATTTTGGACTTTTGAGAGGAATCTTCAAAATCCTGAGATCCAATGATTAAATGAGAGGTCATCAAAAATTTTGATTTTTGGCCATCTCCTTGGTTACCTTCTTCTCCACTTATCCAAAATACCTTAGAAACATGGAAAGCATGAATTACTAACAAAAATTTACAACTTAACAGATCAAAGTCGTCAAACCACTTTGGCAATCCTTTTCCTGTTAAGTTCCTAATATGAATTGTACACAGGTTCACATTCAAGGTTACTGTTGAAATGGAAGAGGCGTCGAAAACTGTGTTTGAGAGTTTTGGTGCACCTCAGCCAAGCAAGAAAGCTGCAGCAGAACATGCAGCAGAAGGGGCCTTATGGTATTTAAAGAAGAAAGGCTACTAACGGAAGGATCCTCTCTCTCTCTCTCCTATTTACATGAAGTGACCTCATTGGTGTTCTCTCTATGCCGCATGCATAGAGAACCATCTTCGAGAAAACAGATAATCTTTGTACATGGTTTCGTGCCTAACCATTTGTCCAATTTGGGCGATTGTCTATAAGAGGATTCACCAATGTATTTTTTTTTTTTTTTGTAATTTGGTCTGTGAATAGATCTGACGATTTTTAACTCTTTCATTTTCTAGGGAAACAATGCTTATGATATGTTAATAGTTATTTTAGCAGAAAAATTATGTTATAGTAAAAGGAGGATACATAGTATTCTTATCTGGAGCTAACAGCTCAAGGAAGTTAAAGGGACTTTTTCAAGGGGAGAAGGAGATAGACACAGATCTGGGTATACAGGCGGCATATATGTTTTTTTCCGGTGGAAATGCTAGCCTCATGGTTTTCTAGAAAACCTTTTGCCTTAATTAAAACAAGCTCATCCCATTTGGTGCCGGGCTTTGAGTATATACACCCATAACTTCATGGAATAAGGATCCCCATCACACACATCATTTCATGAGCATCAGCTGTCTTGTGGACCAAACTATTAGAAGTTTTTATGGGATTTTTTAGGAGATTTATGGTAATTGTTGAGGATACTGAAGCTGAGGGTCTCAAAAAGACTTGAAATTTTTGAAAAGTAGGAACATTGTGGGGGAAGGCTACTGACCTGAAAAAGTTGCTTATTAGTGAGAATGGATGGTTTGTTGTATCGTGTTGTCTTTAAATGCTTAAGACCCAAGGTCCTTTACCAGAGTATGAATTCATCTAAAATGGTCTACTGATGGCCACATAATTGTTTCTTGTCTTTTGTACATTTGAGATCCTTTGTTTTGCTAGATGACATTTGCTAGGTGATTAATAAATTATATTAGAAAGAAATAAGCTGGTGCATGTTTTTCTTTACGATTATAATTAGTGAACTTCATAAAATTTATGTGCATGCCAATATGTGTGTTCATTTTCTTGTAGAATGAACACACATGACTGCTAGTTCTAGAATACTCAAAATGGTGTTTTGTAGTAAAATATAACAGTCAAGTACGATTTGTCGCTGTGACTTTCTCTTGAATTGAATCTCCAAGTGATGATGGTGTTGAGTTATAATATTGGTCACTATCCTTATGATTGTATTCACCCTCTATGGAGTAAGAAGATTATTGTGAGTCAGTCACTAAAATTGTGAATCAATCCCTTTAGTAATTATTGCACTTATTTATTGGGTCAGGTCGAGTCACTTATGCTAAATCACAAGATGAAAAAGAGCTCAAAAGAGTATGTAATTACCAAAATCAGGAGAGATTGAGAGAGTTTTGTTGGAGAAGAAACACTTAGAATTATCATAGGATCTGCAAAAAAATATCCTACATAAAGATGATGAAAATCCATTGGAAGTACTTCTCCAGGGAGGCCCATCAGTGGTGTTTCTACAAGAAAATACACAAAAATTATTGTTACTGGCACCGAATGGACTTTGGTTGGCACGCAATAAGGTTTCACCATATATATATATATATATATATATTTTTCCATCAAATTGCGAGGAGAGTCGGAAGATTAATTACATCATATAGACGCTGCCTAAAAGTTAAAAAATAATAAAAAAAGGGAAACCCAAAGAAGGCTTACACATGGTTAGTAAAAGCGGGAATGGCAAAAAATTATAAACGGACAATATGGGTTTTAAATGTTGAAAAGTTTTCAAATAATACGATCAAACAAATGGTCAAAAAAATAGAGAATAATAAAAAAAAAAAACAGACAAAACAGGTTTTAAACATGTAAATTAAAAAAATGATTAAAAAAAGCCAGTATACTCATATAAATTAATAAATTATTAGATGAATATCTACATCTAATGTTCAAATAATTATAGCATCTAACATTAATGCATTTCCCTAACTCTTTATAAGTTCTAAGACATAATTGAATATCATCTAATACCACTTCTAAATTCGTACACCATAACGAAAAACACATATCCAAAGTCTTGTTTAGGAACGAGGATTGACTATGATATTTTTCATTGTTGTCAACATAGGTTTGTGTACTGTACCGTTTATGTTTTAAGAACTTGATTTTAGATATGACACACCTTTTTCTATTCATGAGGTTTTGGAGTGATTCTATGTTTCAAATTCTGTTAAAAAAAGAAAAAAACCTTTTTATATCCTGAAAGAAACAAAAGCCTGTATGGTTCACACTTACAATGCAGAGCCTGCGTCAAACAAAAATTTTGTTTAAAGATGTAATGTTGATATTAATGTTCTCAATGTTTTTCCCTAATGAATTTTTCACCCATTTGATTAAGAAAAAAAAAAACCTTAAAAGACTCTTAATGGGCCCAGCACTAGCCCATTAATTGAGCCGAGTATAATACATAAGCTAGCTTTCAAAACTGGACTTGATAGGCCTCAATGTCGAAGAGGATACTTTTGCTAACATAGTAGCCTTTCAGGTCTGGTCTTGCCATGTGTTAGCTTTTAGATATATGGAGAATAAAAATTTTCATACTCTTGTGGGTCATGCACTCATGCTACCAAAACTCCCATGAACTCTAGTGGAGAGAGGAGTAGTGTAATTTACCCGGGGCGCGACGGCACGTGCTTCGGCGCCAATGTCCATCATTTCCCGCCATTGTTTCCCGCCAAAAACTAGAACGAAAACCAGAGATGTCTGTCATCCTTGCCAAGACTGAAAGAGGGCGAGAGAGAGAAGAACAGCAGAAACCCTTGTAGTTCCTTACCCCAGAGAGAGAGAGAGAGAGAGAGAGAGAGAGAGAGATGTCAGGGTGGGATGAAGGAGCAGTATTCTACAGCGATCAGGCACAGTTCCCTCGCGGTGGTGGAGACTCCGACCAGTCACCGGCGGGCGCAGCCACCCGCCATTCAGTGTTGCTGAAGTTCAAGGAGTTCATTCGTAACTTCGCAACGGACAAGAATGTCTTCACATACAGAGAGAACCTCCTTCACAATCCCAAGTTCCTTCTCGTCGACATGGAAGACCTCAACTCTTTCGATTCCGATCTCCCCGACAAGCTCCGGTTCTCCCCGGCCGACTACTTGCCCTTGGTACACCAAAAACCCATCTTATTTCCAGGTCTTATCATCAAAACCCTTGGATTATTTCTCTGATATTTTTTGTGGTTTTTTTTCCTTAGTTTGAGACTGCTGCTGCGGAAGTTCTCACAAGTTTGAGGTCCAGAGTCGCCGGCGAAACTGGAGAAATGGAGGAACCAGTCAGGGGGGAGGTGCAGATCCTACTTACTTCCAAGGAGGATTGCCTCTCTATGCGGTCGCTTGGGGTTAGTTCTTAGTCGGGTCGTTCCTGGATTTAGGGTTTTCCATTCTTTATCTTTGTTTGTTTATGGGTTTGTTGAATCTGGTGAAGAGCAGGCTCAGTATATATCGAAACTCGTTAAGATCGCTGGGATCACAATTGCTGCTTCAAGAACAAAGGCCAAAGCGACTCATGTTACTCTCGTATGTAAGAACTGCAAGAGTGTAAGAGCTGTTCCTTGCCGTCCGGGGCTTGGAGGGGCTATTATTCCTCGTTCCTGTGACCATGTTCCTCAGGTTGGTCTCATACTTGTCACTTTCCCCTAGAAAATTGAAATATTAGGATAGCTCTGTTCCACATTTTGATTCTGTACGGTTGACGCTTATAAATTCGCTTTAAATTCTTGTAGCCCGGAGAGGAACCATGCCCGGTAGATCCTTTTATGGTTGTCCCTGACAAAGGCAAGTATGTTGATCAACAAACCCTCAAACTGCAGGAGAATCCAGAGGTACTTCTTAGTCCTAAGCAGTCTGGGCCTACGTTCTGTTCCCCCCCCCCCTCTCCCCCTCCAACTCCAATCTTATTCATCGGTGTTCATTTGTGATGGTTAGGACGTCCCAACCGGGGAGCTTCCAAGGAATATTCTTCTCTCTGTGGATCGCCACCTTGTGCAGACAACTGTACCGGGATCAAGGTTGACTATCATGGGGATCTACAGTATTTATCAAGCAGCGAATTCCTCCACTAGGTAAGCTTCAGAGCTCGAGAAATGTCTTTGGCATGTTATCCTTTCATAGTCTTCAATTCTTGACCATGTGGCAAATGTTGCACTCTTTTGCAGCCAGAAAGGAGCAGTTGCAATTAGGCAGCCCTATATCAGGGTTGTAGGAATAGAAGAACCCAACGAGACCAACTCCAGAGGTCCCTCAGCATTCACGGCAGAAGAGGTAAGGCTTGAGACACAATGTCTCTATGAAAATTGCTGAATTTTCAAGATCAAGCTTTGAATTTGGTTCTTTATTTCTGCTATTTGCTTCACCATGACATAAGTATGTTACTTTTTAACATTTTGAAAAATTAACTGACAACAAGATGGTTAGGAATCTGATGTAAAGATAAAGTGCTGGTGTCAAATTTGAAATCTGACTAGAGAATATACATAATGGTAGCATAATTTCTGTCTTTATTGATGGCACTACGATAAAAGGTTCTGGTAGTTAGCTTAATTTACAGTGATTGGTAGGGGCATGTCAGACTTGACAGCATAAATAGGGTTGGTACCATGCAAGGTAAATATTGTCAGACTGAGCATTTCGGAAATGGTGTGAATTCTATTAGTTTTTGAAGATATTTTAAGGGACTGGTTTTGATGTTCTAAGAGAACAGTTTGTTTTCTTTTCCTTTAGTGTATTTCTTTTGGTAACCTCTTGATATCACTATGCATGTGGTAGATACAAGTAAATTATTGTTTTGCTTCATGTTAATGCTTCTTTGAAGAATTTGCCTTGGCGTCCAGATAGAGGAGTTCAAAAAGTTTGCTTCAGAAGGAGATTGTTACAAGAATATATGCTCCAAGATTGCCCCCTCCATATATGGCCATGATGATGTGAAGAAAGCCATTGCTTGTCTTCTTTTTGGAGGATCAAGGAAGGTACATATCACAAGTTCACATTGTTGATCTTGTCATATTGGATGCATATTCAGCAATGTAATGATTTTTAACCCTTCCCCCCTAATGTAGTGGTTACCAGACGGTGTACGATTAAGAGGTGATATCAATATCTTGCTACTGGGGGATCCATCTACTGCTAAATCACAGGTTTGCTACCATACTTCTAGTGATAGACTTTGTGATTCATTGGAATTGTAGAAACTGACCCTTTAAAGTGGGACCATCTAGTGTTCATTGTTTCTTTGAAAAGAGGTCCACCCAGTTAGGTATACCTTACGGTATAGATTCATGCTCTCGGCTTTTACAAGACAATATTTGACTGATGAATTTCTTTCTTCATGAAGTTTCTCAAGTTTGTGGAAAAGACAGCTCCAGTTGCTATTTATACTTCAGGAAAAGGCTCATCTGCTGCTGGTCTCACAGCTTCTGTTATTCGTGATAACAGCTCTGTAAGTTGGTGAAAACTTCTCTATGAATAAACAAACAGTAGCGATACATAATCTTTCACAATTTCTTTTTTCTGTTGATATAAATTACAATGTCCTTTTCTCTTCTTTTAAGTATGCATAACGTTTACGACCAGCTTTTCCATTTGCACTTCCTAATTGTATCATATGCACCCAGCGTGAATTTTATCTTGAAGGAGGAGCCATGGTGTTGGCAGATGGGGGAGTTGTTTGTATTGACGAATTTGACAAAATGAGATCAGAAGACAGGTATGTCTGGGAATTGAAACATGTTGGGTTTCTGTTATTGAGAACAAGTTCTCTTTCCTAGACATGGAGTTTGAAGAATTTGTATTTCCATTAATTATGACCCACAGGGTTGCCATTCATGAAGCCATGGAACAGCAAACCATCTCCATTGCCAAAGCAGGGATCACAACTGTTCTAAATTCTAGAACCTCTGTGCTTGCAGCAGCTAACCCTCCATCAGGACGTTATGATGATCTTAAGGTGTCCATCTTTCTACTCTCTTGTAGCTATTTTCTAAATCCATATTCATTTGTCTGATTGTCGAGAATGGAAACTTATAGAAATCCATCCCCTTGCAGACTGCACAGGATAACATTGATCTGCAGACAACAATCCTTTCTAGATTTGATTTGATCTTCATAGTGAAAGACATCAGAATGTACAGTCAAGATAAGGTAATTAGTTATTATCGTGCTCAACTAGAGTTTTTTTAGCCTACCAGTGTAGCAGTTTAACTGGAAGAATCTCATTACAGCTTATTGCTAGCCATATTATAAAAGTTCATGCCTCAGCCGGTGCACCCTCCAGTGATGGTAGAGTTTCAAAAGAAGAAAACTGGCTGAAGAGGTACTGACCTTGAAACTACTTTCTCTATAGGAATGCTTTTTAGCAAATATTAATAATGCATTGACTCTGTTATTTTTGCCTGCAGGTATATACAATACTGCCGAACTGAATGCCACCCTCAGTTGTCTGACTCTGGTGCAACCTTGTTAAAGAATAATTATGTTCAAATCAGACAGGTGTGTTTTACATGTCTCTGGCATGTTGAGGTATCCTTAGTTCATGATGTGCTCTTTTATAAGCAGACCTGTACAATTTAAGTAGGGCACATACAAGGTGCTCAAGAGCCACCATTGAATTTTTAACCAGGTCACTTTTGGTGGTTCTGGCCATCCAATTTAACTGCATTTATGGGGCTCTCTTGACTTTAATGTGTGTACTCTTGCAAGATCCAATTATTTGGATGGTAGAGTCCCTTCACATTCCTCCTGTGCAACTTGAGGCCCCTACCTGCTAATTGGTTTTTGCTCCCATTGTTCTGGTTCTTTCAGGAAATGAGGCAGCAGGCAAATGAGTCAGGCGAGTCACCAGCAATACCAATCACTGTGAGGCAGCTGGAAGCTATAATAAGGTTAAGTGAGGCGCTTGCAAAGATGAGGCTGTAAGTAGCTTATGTCCATTTTCAAATATGTATCAGAGTTGAAATTATGTTGCTTTATTTGTGCCATTTGTCTTGTTGGTATCTAACTTGGATGTGCAGTACATTATACCATGCTATTCAAACCCAATATGCTTGGGAGCAGGATTTATATTTTTCTTACACCACTATGGATCTCTTTTTTTTGGGTTGGGTGGGGGGGGAGAGAACAGCCTAGATCCACTTGAATTTGAAATAAACAATGACAATAGTAATTCGAACTTTTAATTTTTTACTAAATCCAAATCTTCCCTGCTGATAGGTTTACCAGTTACTTTTGTTGCACATGATGCTTATTTTGTAACTATGCCCATCATCTTCTCCCTATCCTGAACCTTTTGTTCTGCTTATTGTGCTACCAATGGCAATTACTTCCATCTCTTGTGGCTCAAAACACTGATATATACACTTATAAGTGATTCATGGTGTACTGAATATATATTCCTGAACTATAAAATTAGGTCACATGTCGCAACTGATGATAATGTCTTAGAAGCAATCAGGCTGTTCAAAACTGCCACGATGGATGCAGCACGATCTGGAATAAATCAACATATGAATCTGACTCCTGAGATGGCAAATGAGATAAAGGTTGGATACAAATCTCTCCCTCTTGATCTTTTTTCTTAATCACCCTATACACAAACTTCTTTTTTCCCTTTGCTATGTTGGAATGAAAATTATACTCCTTTTGATTTTGCTTCTTTTTTTTTTTTTTTTTTTTTTTTTAATGAGCAGCAAGCAGAAACACAGATAAAGAGAAGAATGGGAATTGGAAACCACATATCAGAAAGACGTCTTATTGATGACCTCACCAGGATGGGAATGAACGAGTCTATTGTAAGGAAAACACGAATTGGCATACCCTTCTAGAGCCAGATATTCTGGACTTCAACCAATTATATCGTTGCATTTTCCCAACCCCATGATTATCATCTTTGTTGGTCATTCCTGCATATCATCCTCTGAGAGATCACTTTCTGAATACCTTGCTTTGTTATGTGTGCAGGTGAGAAGAGCACTGTTGATTATGCATCAAAGAGATGAAGTTGAATACAAGAGAGAGAGGCGTGTTATTGTTCGTAAAGCTTAAAAACTCGTTGGTTTGGAAGCAAACTTGTGCAATTGCAACATCTTTGGGGGGGTTGCTACACACGCAGATTTGTATTTGGAGTGACTGGTCTGTTTGAGATTGGAGCCTGCTGGTTTAACCTGCAGTACACAACGAAAGCAATAAGACATGCATTTCCATTGTCTGTACATGGCTTCCCATGATATAATGCCAAATGGAGCTTGGCTTGGGTCCTTGTTGGAAAGATAATCAATTTCTCTAAAGGAAGAAGAAAGATCAATTTCACCATACGTAGAAGAAAAACCCAAATTTCGAGAACTTGAATTCTGTCTGCAAGTATTCTTGCTCTAATTGTAACTTTGTTAATTAATTTTATAACTATTTGACAATGCCAGTATCACACAAACAAGGATAGATTGGCTAAATGTCATCCCCAGATGAACTCATGATTAAGGTCTAATATCAGGAAGTTTGTGCCAGGGATGCCTCAAGTTGAATATTGACAATGTTATGAAACGTTGGTTTTGGTTAACAGCACTGCCGAGAAGATAAATCCAGGGAAGATCATTTGCATCAACCATCAATTTATCCAAAACAAGTGAACATGTTCTTGGTGTGGGATTGTCTTGATTACCATCTCAGCTGACTCGTTCACTGTGCATATTTTTTACTTTCCTCATTCCAGATATGCTTCATTGCTTAGTTCAGTAATGCAGATAGCACTAACATCTCTTCACTTTGACATCCCATTCGAGGCTGCTTCACTGCATGGTTCAGCATGGTTCAGTTACGCAGATAGCTCGAAGTGTGAGGAATCCCCAAAAACCATAATTTTAAAACCAAAACAGATTGGTGGTCGAAGTAAAACCGTTAAAAGCACACACCTAAAGGATAGGTATGGTCAAAATGAGTAGTAGCAATATTATCTAAATGTTGCAATCATTGGAAATTCAGGTCTTTCGGAAGGAAAAACCATTTGAATGTTTCTCTAGTGCTATCCATTTGTTGTTATCATTATCTACAATGACTGATCAGTTAATGATCCATGGTGGCTTTTAGGTGTAAATTATTTCTTTTTAAGTGACAATTGAACTCATTGATGTCATAAGAATTATCAGAGATTGAATAGGAAAACAAAGCTTTTGATCCTTTATTGATTTTAGAAATTTAATTTTCTTTCTTTCCAAATTTCTCTCCGCCATGTTTGTTTGCCAAGAAATAAATAAAAAAGGTATATTCTGTTTTTTATTTATTTCCTTGTTTTCAATTAATAAAAAGGGAAAAGTTTTCTTATTTCAATTTTGGAAAGACATCCTTTGTCGAGAGCTCCCCATTTCTCTCTCAATCATCCCAAAAATAAGGGGCAAATCTATCTTTTCACCCGGGGGGGGGGGGGGTGGGGGAAGAGAGAAATGAAAGTGCCGGTGTAGGCTATGCATTGGACAAAGTTTTACAAAGTTCTTTTTAAAATGGTATATGATTCTGAGGAGGACCATTTACCTCTAAGATCTCTGTTCTTTGGAGGAGGAGCCGATTCTTCTTAAGAAATGAAAGCCCTTCTAGGTCTTACCTACAAATGACCAAAGAGTGTTCGATGCAGCATTTTCTTCCATCCATTTGTTTTTCCAACCCATATCATAGCCTTACCTTTGCTGGGAGAGAAGAAACTAAGTTGAGGAAGAAGACACAGAGTCGGAGAGATAGCGTGTCTTCCGCCAGATAGCCTTTCCTTCATCTTTCCCACAAGAGTCCCACCAAATCGATGGGACTTCGAAACGGAAGAAATGGAAGAAACAAGCCTCCTACAGGAATCCCTGATAATCTAATAATTATTCCACAGTTCTCCCACCCATTTCATTCAAACAATCGTGTTTTATACTATTTTGTGGGAAAGTTGTTAGAAATCCCACCCCAGCAAGTCCCCTTTAAACAAACAGGCCCTATAAGATTGGTAAAATTTTTTTCTCTTACAAAATTTTCCCTATTTTTTAAAATTATAAATAATTTATGAAAGACTATTTCCTATTCGGAGCATAGCCTCTGCTAGCATCCTTTGCTTATCTCTCCTCTCTTAGGAAATGATCTCTCTATCCCCTACTAATTGAATCGATAAGGGACACTCTTAGTCCTTGCTTGCCCACGTAGCCTTCGCTATCATTGGAAGGAAACACCCTCTCATATTTTTTTATTTGGGAGAGGTTTCCTAAGCAAGCAGAGTACTCTACACCCTCTCACATTATTATTTTATATTATTTATTTAAAAAAAAATTATAAGAGAAAGAGAACCTCGTCCGCTTGCACGATCACTATGCTAGCACACATGCTTATGAAAGTTGATGTGGAGGCATCTGATGGGACTTAACGCAGTCTTTTTGCATTTGAGGAGGTGCAGTGTAAGGTTGCGTTTGATAACCGGCGTTTCTTGTCAAAAAGGGAAATTTCAGTTTTAATATCAAAATGCATTTTTTTTTTTTGGTAAACGTTACCAAACGGAGCGATCCATAACGAGTTTAGAGAGCCTTTTCCCAATTTTGTTTTTCTACTAAAATTATTTCTTGCGAGACAAACACTGCCTCAATGATTCTGGGGAAAACTCTTCCGTAAATTGTGTAATTTCCGCCATACAACGAGGGCAGAATAAAAAAGAAAAGAGAACACGATAGGTTGTTCTACACTTCACATTGTACGATGGTGGCTAAAACTGGCTCCTCGAGAGTTTGGAAGGGGCTGTAGTTTTTTGAGCAGAGAGGATGGTCGACTTTGCTCTCATGAAGGACCTGAAGAACCCTAATAAGCCTTTAAATTTGTTCTCTTCGCATCTGGGAAAATTAGAATCTCCAGTTGTTCGTTATGCTTTCTTCCCACCACACTGGAGAATCGCTTCTGCATCGAAGTTGGCTGCTGCTTCTTCGATTCGTTGCGCTTCTTCCCCCGCCCAACGTCCTCTTAGGTGATCGTATTTTTTTATTCCTTTGATTTTTTGACTTTCACGTAGAAAAGTGTAATTGAACTACACCGCTGAATACTTGTGCTTCTCATTGTGGATCCTGCAGACTTGCAGTGCTTGGAGCTGGCTTTGCCGGATTATCTGTGGCTTGGCATCTCTTAGAGGTACCTCTCTCTCTCTTTCTGCTCTTTGTTGACACTTACTGTCCTGAAATTTGAAATGAAGATGAACTCAAAGACCAAGATGTATTCATTTCGATTTACGTTGGTCTTGAACTCGTAAGTGTTTATGAAACAAGGAAGTAGCTCACTATATGACTATCTCCCCCCTCCCCCCTCTCTGTCAAGCTCCGTCTGGTTGCAAGCCGAATAAAAACAGGGGAAGTGAAATCAATCAACACTAAAGTGAAAAAAAGGAGAACTTCTGTAATTAAATCCCTTCAATTTTAAAATTGAAATAAATCTTATATTTAGAAAATGTAATTGTAGGGTTTTCATGGTTGTCAAGGCACAAGGTGGCCCTAGGCAATGGAGAAGGGTAAAAATTAAGGTGACAGCAACTAGTGACCAATGTGGCAGTCCAGGCTAAGCCGCCTAGGCACCTAGGCGACACCTTGACAACCTTGGGGGTTTTTATGTAGGAAAATTAACTAATTCCTATTATTGCCCCACATACCCAATTAAAGTGTTGGCCAAAGTATATCTCAGATATACTTCTATTTTGGATTTAATTATGGGAAACCCATCTCTTGTACAACTATGGGAATATAGTCCTAATTTGATTGCACTCTTTGATGGGAAGGTCTATATGTAGGACTCTAGGTTCTTTCCCTGCTCTAATGCCATTCTCATTATTTGAAGCCATCAGAAGGAGAATCTGAAAGGGATGCTAGTGGGAGAAACTTAGAAGTCAGTTATTTGTTGTAGTGAACATCAAACTATGACAAGCTCTAGCACAACAACAAGTTCTTCTCATGCGATGGTGAATAGTATGTAGCGTTCCCTTCCTTGCGTTTGTGATTCATGAATATATAGACAAGATCCATGTTAATGTTTGATAGGGATATCACCCTACAATTGGTATGGTTAGGCCCATGTGTCCTCGAATCACATTATTGATGATAATATACTAATAATAATCAGGCAGCCATGACCACCATTAACCGGCAGCCAAGGCTGCCATTATCGGGTTGTAGCCTTGTAAGCCCAGCACACCAAAGTCCACTACTGATCTGCAGGTCTATTTGTTTCCCTGTGTAAATCCATTCACATATTAGTGAATGGTTACTTTGCCACTAAAAAACAAAATTAATTAGTTGCCTGGAGGCATCTGGGTAGGCTAGCTGCATGTTGGCTCCAATCAAGGTTCAAGATCTCGGTTTCGCCACACATCTTGCCAAAAAAAAAAGATCTGGCGAGATCTTGTATTTTTTTGGCATTCATCTCACTGGTTGATCTCAATGGGCATATGGCCTTTGTATTCCCTGAAACTATATATTTATCATATTTTAGTCATTCTAAACACAATGGAAACATCAGTTTCTTAAAAATCAAACTCAAAATGGTATTTTGACGTTGTACCCTATGTAAGTAGTCGGCTAATCTTCGAATCCTTCATCTAGTATGATATATTCATCAATCCACTTTCCACAATCAACATTCTGACACAACATAATCATTAGAATAGAAAAGCCATAATTTCTAATTACTATTGCTGATTGATGAGTCACATACATTGAAAATTTGTAATTCCATAAGATAAGTGACAATTAACATAACAAGTAACAACGTAGCTGCATAAAGTACATAACATATATATATTGATATAGTAAACAACTAGACATTTAGACTCCATCGTAAAGACCAAGACTCTTAGTACTGAAATGAGTGCCAGGCCATATCATCATAGCCTCCATTTTGTTGATGCTGATGTCGAAGTATGTTTTGCTCTGATTGAAGCACAAAGGTTGGCTATATCATAGCATGACAGAAGTAATACTCAAAGTCTGCCACAGCAGGCCTATAATCATCATCACCAACAAGCCGGAGATACCCAATCCTTGGGTAGATATCTCTGAAACTAAATGAGCTGGAACGAGATCCATAGCTGTTGGTTGGTGCTTGACAGATAGGAACTAGCATTTATGGCTAGGGCTCTGAAACCCCGAAGATGCTATGCACAAAACATGACCCAATCCGGGAGTGTTACTAACGCTCATTCTCAGTGGCAGAGGGGAAAGAGCTGGCCTGTGGGTGTCCAAACTGGCCAAATTGACTATAATGATTATAGTTTGAACCGATTGTCCTTGTACCATATATGACTGACGGTGCATGGAACGGCTCCCCTAGAATACCACTCTCTATGCTTAAGCCTCTTAGAGTGTCAGTCAAGCTCCTCACAGAGATGTCTATGGAGTCCACAGTTCCACGCTATCCTGCTCCTCTCCACCAGCTATGAATCGACGACGTGAACCTCCCTTGTAGGGTGTGGGGGAATGTGCACCATGGTCCATGTCCTGTGTGGCATGAGTGAACTAAGTCTCTCTTGTGAACCGCATCGGCTCTTGCTCTGGTTCAGTGTAATCGTACCTCTTGTGCATCCCCGCGCCATCACCATCACCATCACCATCACCATCACCATCACCATCACCATCCCCATTGCCATCCCCATCACCATCATTATCATCATCACTGCATCGTGAACAAACAGTTTCAGGCTTCACATCAACCCCAGTAGCTTGGAACTTGAAAGGCCTGGGTATCTGTCAAAGCACACGGCCCTCTTGAGACATATACTCATCCACGTCAGTACCCATCTAACTAGCTACCACGGGGTCAGGGCCTACCCCAGGCTGATCCATAGGTGGCTCACCTCGATCCTTCACCCATTGGTATAGGGGATCCTCCTCATCATCTGAGTCTTCTTGGAAAACATAAGTTCAATTGGTCACTGCTACCCTCCATGCCTTGACGTATGTGTTGCATCTTTAATCTCATATTGTAATGCACAAACACCAATTGTTGTAGCTTTTTGTGACCTAGCCAGTTCCGCCTCTTAGTGTGGATCAGTGAGAATGTGCTTCAATTGCGCTCACATCCAAATGCAGAACAAGTTTGGGAGAGCAACTTAATTGCTATCTTCCTCAAGTTAGGTGCATCTTTTCCATATAAGACCCACCATTTACCAGGGGCAGTACTTTGTCCTCCAGCCACTGCCACTGCCACTGCCACTGACGCGGCCGCTGCCGCTGCCCTACCAAAACTCCCAGTAGCATCCCTAAATTCCTTTATCTATGCATATTTCAAACAATGAATACAAGTTAGTACACAATAGGGAATTCATCAACACCTAGGAAACTATACATATCTTAAACATTAACCCATCTCAGTGTTGCATGTTGCATGTTGCATGTTGCCTGTAGATCAGCTTTAGGGACCAACTTTGCCACCACAAGTTCCACTTCTATCAATACATCATCCATTCCTAGATTGTACTTGTAGTGGAACTTAGGATTGAGATAATACGCTGCAAATTCCATAAATAACTTGTCAATGACTGTAAAGTGAAAAGTAAGTCTTTAACTTGGACCATAGTGAAGTTTATAAACTCAACAGCTTTATGCAGTGGATGCATCAAATGTTTCTCCCATCTCTCCTCAATAATTTTGATGTAAGATTTGCACCCCTAGGAATGGATGCTCTCACCTTCTCCTTCTTCTTCTCCATTGTAGCATACACATATGGTAAGGTAGGCTGAAATATAAGGACCTTCTTCACATCCTACCAAAATTGTTCGCTAGAGATGGTGGCCTATACTGCCCTACCACCTGGTCAACCCGATTCCCTCCATTCAAACCACTCCTTATTGGCAAACATGGATCTCAAACCAACCATCTTTTCTTAAAAGCTCTTCAATATAATGTAGTTGGTTGCAAATCAGGTAATGCCTGGCCTTACCAGATCTCCACCGCTTTTTTCCCTCAACAAAGAGAGAATATCTATGGTTGTAAACAAATGTGGTCACTTGTCTTGCCCGTTAAACCACACCTGCTACCAAAGACTTCTTCCCTATGTCTTTAAGCATTAAGTCAATGCAATGGGAAGCAAATGGTGTCCAGAAAAGGTGGATGTTTTAGCTCTTCCTATTCATTAGTCTCTCCCTCGCTTTCTTGAAGTTGCTCCCATTGTCTGTCACAATTTGAACAAAATTCTCGGGCGCCACCTCTGTAGCAACATCCTTCAATCACTTGTATAAGTACATTGCATCCTTTTTCTCTTTGGATGCATCAACAGACTTTAAGAAGACAGTCTTCCCATCACAATACACCATGAAGTTGATGATGGACTGTTTAGTTGGTTCAGTCCAACCATTACACAGCAACTCCATATCGTTCCCATTGAGTCTTCAAGCTATTAATGTACTCATCCAACTCCTTTGTTGAGGCAAATAAACATTCATCAGCTCATAAGGAGTGGGACCCTTTGTTCTTGGACCAACCCCTCTTGCAATGTCAATCATGGACTGGTAATATGTCCCTTGTGCAACATTAGCTAGGGTGCTATTATAGAAAAAAAATTTTGACATTGCATCCCCAGGTTGTTGTTTCCATGTACCCCATACTTGCTTCACAGTTCTTTGTCTTCTATCTTGTTGTCTAAATAACAACGGAGCTTACCTCAAGACCTCATCAGGATTATCATGTCGTCTTCGGGGTGGTGACGATGGTGTGGCACCCCTCACACTTTGAGTCCTCTGGAAAGGCACATCCACATTCCTTTGCTTCTTATTCCTTCTTTTCTCTGTGTGAGGCACATCTGATGCACCTGCTCTAGAACCAGAGCCACCTGCTCCTCTCTTCATCTCTACATTCCTAATCTTTTCCATTTGATGAGAGATCTTGTTTGGTGCCTTAACTAGTTGCAATTCTCTCCACTCTGCCTTTGTTATCCCCATGTCTGGCCTATAATCACCATCAGAATCAGAGTCATCAGAGTCAACATCAACTGTAGTTGGGTGCCTCTCTAAGACTGCCTCATCGAATTCTTGGTCCAACCTTTGTCTCTCTGCCTTCTTTAACCTTGCACCTTGTAGGCTCCGCTGCATATCTTTTTGCACTTCATATAAAACTTGAGGGCATTTGACAACATCCTTATACCCCCCAGCCAAATGCTGCTTCAACCTAATGGCACCTCCAGAATTTATCATTTTCTTACAATACCTACACTTTGATTTTTTCTTTTTCTTTTTTTTTTTCATCTGACATTAGATCTCCATGTAACCATTCAATACTCCACCTCCACTAGTAGACATTGTGCTCCAACTTCAAAACTATTACTTTAAAGTCTTTGTGCATGAATCAGTAACTATTCAACATCAACACTATATTAATGAATGCATGCATTTACAGCTATTCAATATCATATAGCTATTACATATTAATCTCCTACTTTTTATAATTTTTTCTTAATTTTAAATCATATTTTTTATTAATAATAATATCATAGTTAATAATAAAGTATAGTAGAGTGCAACTAAGAACACCATTTTCGTTTCAAAATATACTAACAATATTTGCACTACATTAAAGTAATTTTCCATACAAAACATAAATTTTTTTCATATATATATATTTTTTTAAATTTCTGTAATTATTTAAAATATATTATATATTTCCAAAAATTAATTAATAATTTATTGACTGAAAAAAAAAATGGACACCATGAGGCTGTAGATCAACCTTTGGTGACCAACATAGAAATGCCTTCAATGACAGGGCAAGCCTGCATTTTCCTAAGGCTTGTATATGAACTACATTTCCTTTTCGTAGTCTCTTTCCCATTAGCTGTTGTCGGACTTGCATCATTAAAAAAAAAAAAAATTGGGTTTTTTTTTGGGGGATGAGATCAGATTTCAAAATCAAGGGGTTCATATATGTTTTTCTTGGTATGGTTGCCAAATTACTGTTCACTGGCTTGTAAAAACCACTCGCTGGAGAAATATGGCCAGCCGTGGCTTGCATTGGCCACCTTAAGTGGCTGAAAACACAAATAGATAAAGATTTTTTTCTCTTTTATTTATTTATTTTTTTTTATTTTTTTTTTAATCGGTTCAAATAGAAGGATTTCTGCTCTTCCTTTGTAGTAAGTGTTGCCGGAATAAGGATCGTCTGGTCCCAGTGGTTGTTCACTTGATCGCCAGAAATTTTATGGCCTATTGTCGTCTAGTGTGACTGCTTCAAGCACCTGAAATAGGACTGTAAACAATATATATATATATATATATATATAGAGAGAGAGAGAGAGAGAGAGAGGCGATTTGGGTAATGGGAGTCCCAATCAATGAGATTGGGCTGCCTTGCTTCATTCATTATATAAACTAGGAAATTACACACTCCTAGTAGGAATAAGAAATATACTCCTAATAGGAATAGAAAGCAATAAAATAGGAAACAAATCTAACTCCTAATTCTAATCTACTAACCACTTATAGTTAGACTAGAATGCTACCAAGGGGAGTCGCGGCTTGTGCTGGACAGCTGGCCATGACTCCTCTATTTCACGCAATACTTCTAACGCTCCCCCTCAAGCTGGAGCATAGGTGTTAATCATGGCCAGCTTGTTACAAATATAGTCCACTCTACCACTTTCCAAAGACTTAGTGAAAACATCTACAAGTTGTTCCCCGGTGCGAATATGAGTTGTAGAAATCACTCCTTGCTGTAATTTTTCTCGAACAAAATGACATTCTACTTCAATATGTTTTGTCCTCTCATGAAACACTGGATTTGATGCAATATGAATTGCAGCTTGGTTGTCACTCCACAACTGCATAGAAGAAGTACACTCAAACCCAAGTTCCGTCAAAAGATGCTTTACCTACATCAACTCACAAGTAACATGAGTCATAGCACGATCCTCAGACATCAACCTATCTAAATAGCTTCATGTTATTCCCAATTGAGATTTCTTTTTTCACTAAAAACGAACTCCAAGTTTTAAAACTACTAGTTAACTATACTGAGTCATTATGTTTCCCAAACTACACACAAGGTCTCTCCATGAGAGTTTCCCATGTGACTTCTAAAATTTAAAATGCCTTGGTCTGTAATAACATCTTAAAGATAACATACATGCGATCCTTGACTGTAACAACTTCTTGATGCCAATCTCTGGTTCCATCCCATTTCATCCTTGTTTCTAATACTTTCTCACAATTTTGAAGAATACCAAAGTAAACTTCTGTGACAAAGCAATCATGGTTCCATCATTCCAACACGAGGAAGCCCTCCATTGCTGTGGTCACTCCTATGTTGCTAATGATGTTGCTAATGATGAGTATAAATAACAGAAGTGCACAGAATTGAGACTCTGGGCTCTGGTTTAAGCAAGTGGCCCTCAACAAGAAACTGGAACTGAACCAAAACCAACCCAATAGCACACCGATAAGGAAACCGAAACCAAACTGAAACCAATGTCCCTTATTGGATCATGTTTTGGACTCACTCATTCTCACACCAAAATTGTTAAAACCGAACTGAAACCGGTCCCAACCGACTGATTGACACCCCCCTACCAACAATGAGGAGAGGGGAACGATGTATATCATTGACCATCGTCTGAAAAGAAACCGTCATTGTGCTTGAGCTTGTCATAGCTTGATCTTCACTGTATCAGACAATGGATCTCTAGGTTTCTCCCACCAGCTCCCTTTTCAGATTCTCTTTGTGATGGTTCCAAATATTAAGAATAGCCTTAGGGTAGGGGGAGAACCTACAGTCCCAAATATAGACTATAGTACATCCTCCCATCAAGGAGTGCGAATCATGGTAGGACTCTATTCCCCTTAGTTGGGCAAGTAATGGGCTTCTCAATTAGAATCCAAGTTCGTAATAGAGATGTTTATTTGGCCATTATTTAATCGGTCACTGGGACACTATATAGAACATTAAATTAAAATATTCCTATAGTAATTACTAAATGTGATGAGAGTTTTCAGTTATCATGATTACACTTTTTTTTTATTTTTTATTTTTTTTCACTTCCTTTTACTTACATTCGGATGGAGCCTTAAATTTTTTAATGGAGCTACGGTTTAACAGCTGCCTGGCTTTTATTTGACTGTTACTGGCCTTCAATTTTTGCAGCTGGCATCAAAAGATTTGAGTCTATGCATCGATATTTATGATGAAGTTGGCATTGGGGGTGGTGCTTCCGGGGTTGCTGGAGGATTGGTTCATCCTTATTCCCCTAAAGGTTCTCTCATTTTCCCTTCTCCCCAATCTTCCCCCACCCCCTCCACCTGCCCCATTTGGGGTATGTCAAGTTTTCTCTCTTATTCTTGTTTTGAAACTTAATTCATCTTTAATTAAAGGTTTTTTCCACAACTGTCAGTGAAGGAAAACCCATGATCTGTCAGTCATTAATACTCACCCTATAAGATGAAAATTCAAAAGTATCCCTCCCCTCATTATGATCCTCATTCCACCCCATTAATTCCCATGTGAAGGAATACCACCTTCGCCATAGGTGAAAAGAAACTGTCTCAATTAAATAACTTCAGCCTCAGCTGTTTTAGGGTAATTGGTCCAATCATTGACAGCTAAGCTTCTGTGGAAGGGCGCCGAGTGCTGGAAGGAGTGCTTAAAGCTGTTAAACATTTCAGAAGCATCTGTGTCATCTAGGGAGTCAAAGAATCTGTCTCGAGATAACTGTCATGATGAATTACTAGTTTGGAGAAGGTTTGCTCTCTCTCTCCATGCACATGTTTTTCTGTCTCTTCATAGGATTCCACATCCCACCCCCCCCAAAGTTTTTCGTAGAGATAAATGATTGTGTATGTATAGTTTAGTTGCATAGAGACTGTATTTTCTTCATTTTCTTTGGTTATTAGAAACTGCAGGTGACAAGATTCTGGAATAATAAGCTGTTTGTGGAAAGAAGAATGTGGTGCTTGCTTGGATGTATGGGGATGCCATGGGGTTTATTAGTTTCTGGTTCTTCCTCTTGGATATGGGCTGGACATGTGAAATATTGATATGCTAGTGGAGGCAGCACTATATTAGAATAGGGATTTTATGCATTTACGTTTGAATTTATAACCAGTCATTGGTTTGACCCCCTATTCTTTTCTCTAGAGAAAGCTGGTGTCCTGGGAATTCCAAAGTGTTCTTTAAATTAAGAAGAGCATTGCCTGCTTTTGTTGAAGGGGCTGAGCATTGTTTCTGAATCTTTGGTTGAATGCTCTTTTCTAATAAAATTTTAATCCTTATTTTTATATCTGATGCTCTCATCACTGGCAGCTTGGTGTGCCCTTTTGTTTTTCTCAATTATTAGCTTGGTATGATTTTATTTGGCCAATATTAGGACATAGATGTTCATTCTTTTATGCATTTGATTTCCTTTGATGTTATACTCCTCAGGGGCATCTTGAGACCAGCTACAACCTTGAGGAATGTGGATATACTGAATGAGGTAAATTCCCGTTGCTTTTTTAATACGAGTCAGATGTTTCCTTTTTCAAACATGACTTAATAATGATATTTAATTCATTGGTTTGATTAGAATGCACAGAACTGTCTTGGAGAATGCAGGATAGAATCAATAGATAAGGAAGCTGCTAGCAATCTCATACCTAATATGTGCATGCCTTACAACTCTGCCATTTATATGCCTGAAGCCATAAATATCAATCCTCAACCCTATCTTAAGGTCTGAATTAAAGAGCCTAATGATCACTTTAATTTTTTTTTTCTGATCAGTGCATTATTATTTATATCTGACTAGAAATACAGCTCATGTTTATTTTGTAGGCACTCTTCTTTGCATGCAAAAAACTAACAGAAGAGTCAACAGCATCAGGCTATGGAGGAAAAAAAATTTATTTGCACAAGATGTCTGTCAACAGGCTCCTTGAACTAGGAGGTGAGCTTCACATTCTACTGTCCCCATGTTTGTGCAGTTCTAACCACTGCCTGATTAGTCAATTGGCAGCAAAAAACTATCAGAGGAAGACCAGATTTAGGCAGCATGTGTAATAGTTTATTTCACTAAAGCAAGTAAAATAACTGTAATGGAAATCACATCAGCATCATCCAGCACTTGGAACTGGTCTAAGGATCAATGAATACAGAGCTGTGAGATAGGTTCAACTTATTCAATTCAGAAGGTTAATTTTAGTTTAGGAATTAATCTTTTACTCTTAAATTGCAACTTCAGGAATACATGTTCGTAAAGTTCATCCAAAAAGTTCACTTGTTCCCTTGCTTTAATTTACTCTATGTTGTATTCAGGGGAATACAATGCAGTGATTATCTGTCTAGGCGCCAAAGCAGATATGCTTCCAGAGCTGTCAGGGAAGCTCCCTTTGAGGACATGTAGAGGTGTCATTGCTCACCTACAGCTGCCTCAAGATATAAGGTAATCAGTTTTTCACTTCTTTTTCTCTCTTTACAGGGATAATTTAGTGTTCATTATTATTTATTTATCTTTATTTTTTAATTGTTGGAAATCTTAATTAAGACTTGAATCCGTTATTTCAGAGATGAATATGGGGAACATAGCCCATCAATTTTGTCTGATGCATGGATTGCTGCCCGGGGGCGTCGCAATCTGGTTATGGGCTCAACATGGGAGTGGAGGTCAAGAAATTATTCACCTAATGTCTCTGCAGACGAAGCTTCAATGGCCCTTGAAGAGCTTGTACCAAAGGTATCTGCTGTGTACCCTGGTATACAGAATTGGACTCTCACTGAAGCAAGAGCAGGTGTCAGGGCCATGCCACCAAAAACTCCTATTGGGTCACTGCCTCTTTTGGGTTGTATTGATGATTTTGTCAATGGAGATCACAGGTGTAAACACTGGTTGTTTGGAGGACTGGGTTCAAGAGGCCTTCTCTATCACGCATGGCTTGGAAAAATAATGGCACAAGCTGTGCTTTCTTGTAATGAAAGCTTAATCCCTTCAGAATTAACCTCATGGAGAAAGCTCCAATGATTATTATTGAGAAATGGAAGGAATCTAGTCTCCCGTATTTTATATATTGGAAGCCCATCAAATAGTCAAAACATACTAGCTTGTGAAGGAATAAAGGATGAGCTACTGCACAACCCAAGGATATTGTTTGTTGCATTTATATGGTTTGACTTGTGACCATGGAAGTATAGCCCTTTTGTTGGATTTGGATCCTCTTTAACTCCTTTTTCGTCCGACTCTTTACAACTTCTCTCATGCGCACATCTCAACACTTACGCGCAAGTAGCCCTAAGGCTGTGTTTGGTAGCCAAGAGAAGAGAAGAAAAGAAATAGAAAAAAAAAAAAAAAAAAAAAAAGGACTTGCAGGGCTGGGGGCTGGTAGCGTTTTCGTTGAAGGTGGGGTTTGGGTTTTTTTTTTTTTTTTTTTG